>NW_027649862.1:306360-560754 GCF_965287045.1 Carcharhinus amblyrhynchos
TGTCTGTGTGGAGTCTGCACATTCTCCCCCGTGTCAACGTGGATTTCTTCTGGGTGCTCCGGTTTCCTTCCACAGACCAAATATGTAACAGGTTAGGTGGATTAGCCATGTTAAATTGTCCCTTAGTGTCCAAAGATGTGTAGGTTGGGTGGATTGGCCATGCTAAATTGCCCCTTAGTGTCCAAAGATGTGCAGGTTGGGTGGATTGGCCATGCTAAATTGCCCCTTGGTGTCCAAAGATGTGCAGGTTGGGTGGATTGGCCATGCTAAATTGCCCCTTAGTGTCCAAAGATGTGTAGGTTAGGTGGATTGGCCGTGCTAAATTGCCCCTTAGTGTCCAAAGATGTGTAGGTCAGGGTGGATTGGCCATGCTAAATTGTCCCTTAGTGTCCAAAGATGTGCAGGTTAGGGTGGATTGGCTGTGCTAAATTGGCCCTTGGTGTCCAAAGATGTGCAGGTTGGGTGGATTGGCCATGCTAAATTGCCCCTTATTATCCAAAGATGTGCAGGTTAGGTGGATTGGCCATGCTAAATTGCCCCTTAGTGTCCAAAGATGTGTAGGTTAGGTGGATTGGCCGTGCTAAATTGCCCCTTAGTGTCCAAAGATGTGTAGGTCAGGGTGGATTGGCCATGCTAAATTGTCCCTTAGTGTCCAAAGATGTGCAGGTTAGGGTGGATTGGCTGTGCTAAATTGGCCCTTGGTGTCCAAAGATGTGCAGGTTGGGTGGATTGGCCATGCTAAATTGCCCCTTGGTGTCCAAAGATGTGCAGGTTAGGTGGATTGGCCATGCTAAATTGCCCCTTAGTGTCCAAAGATGTGCAGGTTGGGTGGATTGGCCATGCTAAATTGCCCCTTGGTGTCCAAAGATGTGCAGGTTGGGTGGATTGGCCATGCTAAATTGCCCCTTATTATCCAAAGATGTGCAGGTTAGGTGGATTGGCCATGCTAAATTGCCCCTTAGTGTCCAAAGATGTGTAGGTTAGGTGGATTGGCCGTGCTAAATTGCCCCTTAGTGTCCAAAGATGTGTAGGTCAGGGTGGATTGGCCATGCTAAATTGTCCCTTAGTGTCCAAAGATGTGCAGGTTAGGGTGGATTGGCCATGCTAAATTGCCCCTTAGTGTCCAAAGATGTGCAGGTTAGGGTGGATTGGCCATGCTAAATTGTCCCTTCGTGTCCAAAGATGTGTAGGTTAGGGTGGATTGGCCATGCTAAATTGCCCCTTAGTGTCCAAAGATGTGCAGGTTAGGGTGGATTGGCCATGCTAAATTGCCCCTTTGTGTCCAAAGATGTGCAGGTTAGGGTGGATTGGCCGTGCTAAATTGCCCCTTAGTGTCCAAAGATGTGCAGGTTAGGGTGGATTGGCCGTGCTAAATTGCCCCTTAGTGTCCAAAGATGTGCAGGTTAGGGTGGATTGGCCGTGCTAAATTGGCCCTTAGTGTCAGGGGGGACATGCAGAGTAAATACACGGGGTTAGAAGGTTAGGGCCTGGGTGGGGTTCAATAGCCTTCTGCACTGTTGGGACTGTCTGAGTGTTTACTTGTTAAAGTGTTATTGACTGATGCCATTCCCAGACTCTGGAAGTGTATTGAGAAATAAAAATTGGAGAAATTAAAAAAAAACAGGTGACAGCATCACCCCGGCTGAGCGACAGGAAGCAGGGATGTTGTGTAATATCCGAGCCTGATGGAGGTTAGCACCTCCCCCCTTAGCCAAGGTTCAACAATGATGTCATTACTATTTTCTTTTCCCATCCGCACCCTCCGAACTCCAGGAGGAGCTGAGGTCATCGATGCTCTCGTGGGATCATTATATCACAGCGCCTGTTATTGTCTGACACGGGGATGTGTGCAGACGTCTACAGTGAGGGCCAGTATTCATTACCCATCCCTAATTGCCCCCTTGAACTGAGTGACTCACTCGGTCAGAGATGGGGGCAGTTAGGAGTCAACCACATTGCTGTGTGTAATGTGTGTGTGTGTGTGTGTCGGTGGGACAGAGGGGTTGGTGTCTGGAGTCACATGTAGGCCAGACCGGGTAAAGACACCACCTTCCCTAAACGGGATATTTGTGGGGTAGCACAGTTGGTTAGCACTGCTGCCCTCACAGTGCCAGGGACCCGGGTTCGATTCCCCACCTTGGGTCACTGTGTGGAGCCTACACGTTCTCCCCTGTGTCTGCGTGGGTTTTCTCCGGGTGCTCCAGTTTCTCCCAAACTCCAAAAAATGTGCGGGTTCGGTGGATTGGCCGGACTAAATTGCCCCTTAGTGTCCAAAGATGTGCAGGTTAGGGGGATTGGTCATGCTAAATTGCCCCTTAGTGTCTAAAGATGTGCAGGTTAGGTGGATTGGCCGTGCTAAATTGCCCCTTAGTGTCCAAAGATGTGCAGGTTAGGGTGGATTGGCCATGCTAAATTGCCCCTTAGTGTCTAAAGATGTGCAGATTAGGTGGATTGGCCGTGCTAAATTGGGATTTAGCCCAAGCTAAATTGGGATTAGCAGGGTAAATACATATAGGGATAGAGTATGGGTGGATTTTTGTCAGTGCAGACTTAATGGGCCAAATGGCCTCCTTCTGCACTGCAGGATTCTATGGTTTCAGCTAGTGAACCTGATGAGTGTTTTGTATTTACAACAATCGATAACAGTTTCACTGTTACTGAGACAGGTTTATTTAATTCCAAATGCTCAACTGTGATATTCAGCTGAGTTGATTTATTATTATCATGTGCATTGGGATACAGTGAAAAGTATTGTTTCTTGTCTGCAATAGAGACAAAGCATACTGTTCATAGAGAAGGAAAGGAGAGGGTGCAGAATGTAGTGCTACAGTCATAGCTAGGGTGTAGAGAAAGATCAACTTAATGTGAGGTAGGTCCATTCAAAATCTGTCATTCTATATATAAACCACCCCGAACCCCTTTGATTAGATTCCAGTCTGTAACTCACTCCCGGGTATCTGTTATTCTATATATAAACCACCCCGAACCCCTCGATTAGATTCCAGTCTGTAACTCACTCCCGGGTATCTGTTATTCTATACATAAACCACCCGAACTCCTCGATTAGATTCCAGTCTGTAACTCACTCCCGGGAATCTGTTATTCTATATATAAACCACCCTGAACCCCTCGATTAGATTCCAGTCTGTAACTCACTCCCGGGTATCTGTTATTCTATATATAAACCACCCCGAACCCCTCGATTAGATTCCAGTCTGTAACTCACTCCCGGGTATCTGTTATTCTATATATAAACCACCCCGAACCCCTCGATTAGATTCCAGTCTGTAACTCACTCCCGGGTATCTGTTATTCTATATATAAACCACCCCGAACCCCTCGATTAGATTCCAGTCTGTAACTCACTCCCGGGTACCTGTTATTCTATATATAAACCACCCGAACCCCTCGATTAGATTCCAGTCTGTAACTCACTCCCGGGTATCTGTTATTCTGTATATAAACCACCCGAACCCCTCGATTAGATTCCAGTCTGTAACTCACTCCCGGGTACCTGTTATTCTATATATAAACCACCCGAACCCCTCGATTAGATTCCAGTCTGTAACTCACTCCCGGGTATCTGTTATTCTGTATATAAACCACCCCGAACCCCTCGATTCGATTCCAGTCTGTAACTCACTCCCGGGTACCTGTTATTCTATATATAAACCCCCCCGAACCCCTCGATTAGATTCCAGTCTGTAACTCACTCCCGGGTACCTGTTATTCTATATATAAACCACCCCGAACCCCTCGATTAGATTCCAGTCTGTAACTCACTCCCGGGTACCTGTTATTCTATATATAAACCACCCCGAACCCCTCGATTAGATTCCAGTCTGTAACTCATTTGTGAGTGTATTACTGCTAGAACGAGGAATAGGAGTGGGCCATTCAGCCCCTCGAACCTACTCCCCCATTCCATACCATCATGGCTGATCTCCTCGTGGCTTCATCTTCCCCCCTTCTGCCTTTTCCCATTCCCCCCATTACTAATTAAAATCTTCTCCACCTCCCCTCAATGTGTTCAGTGTCCCAGCGTTCACTGCGCTCTGGGATAGAGGATTCCACAGATTCATCACCCTCTGAGCTTTGGTTCGAAGTAGGATTAGCCATGCTAAATTGTCCCTTAGTGTCCAACGATGTGTAGGTTAGGGTGGATTGGCCATGCTAAATTGACCCTGAGTGTCCAAAGACATGCAGGTTAGGGGGATTAGAACCAGAACTAGAGGGCACAAGGGAATAGATAAGATAGAAACAGGGAGGTTCTTTTCCACTGGCAGGTGAAACTAGAACTTGGGACCTCAAAATAAGGGGGGCAGATTTCGGACTGAGTTGAGGAGGAACTTCTTCACACAAAGGGTTGTGAATCTGTGGAATTCCCCTCCCCGGTTGAGGCTCCCTCACTGAATGTTTTTAAGGCAAGGATAGATAGATTTTGGAACAGGAAAGGAATTAAGGGGAGCGGGCGGGTAAGTGGGGCTGAGTCCATGAAAAGATCAGCCGTGATCTTATTGAATGGTGGAGCAGGGCTCGAGGGGCCAGATGGCCCACTCCTGCTCCGAGTTCTTACAGATTAGCAGAGTAAATATGTGGGGTTATGCGAAAGGGCCTGGGTAACATACGGTGGGTTGGTGTCGGCTGGATGGGCTGAA
The DNA here is from genome assembly GCF_965287045.1 of Carcharhinus amblyrhynchos. Lineage (NCBI taxonomy): Eukaryota > Metazoa > Chordata > Chondrichthyes > Carcharhiniformes > Carcharhinidae > Carcharhinus > Carcharhinus amblyrhynchos. The sequence goes on from NW_027649862.1 coordinate 311,019, forward strand.
TGGCCTCCTTGGGCACTATATGGATTGTGTGAGCTTGCTGAGGTAGTGTGGTTCCTGCCAATATCAGCGGAAGCTTGGAACTGTTTGCTTCAGAAAGGGGAGGGGCTGAATTCCAACAGAGCTGACCCTCATTCGATGGGCCGAATGGCCCAAGCTATTCTATTTGAGAATTTGAAGAGTATTTCTCTGGCCTTAATCCACCGCTGGGGATTGCTGTTCCTGTCAGCAGGGATTATCCACGATTTTCCTGAGGACACTGAACATTGTGCGAGGCAGATGGAGACAGAGAGGGTGAGAGAGAGATTAAAGAGAGTGAGGCTGAGACTCAGCGAGGGAGGGAGAGTGAGGGGTGAGGGCAGGGATAGTGAGAGAAAGTGCTGGAAAAACTCAGCAGGTCTGGCTCCATCTACAGACGGAGGAACGGGGCTCGAGGATTCTTATCGATCTGACAAATGATTGTGTGTCTCTGGACCCACAGAGAGACCCACTCAATATCACCGTCCCCCCCACCATCTCTGTAACCTCCTCCAGCCCCCTACACCCCCTCCCTATCTCTGTAACCTCCTCCAGTCCCCCTACACTCTCTCCCTATCTCTGTAACCCCCTCCAGCTCCCTACACCCCCTCCCTATCTCTGTAACCCCCTCCAGCTCCCTACACCCCCTCCCTATCTCTGTAACCCCTTCCAGCCCCCTACACCCCCTCCCTATCTCTGTAACCTCCTCCAGCTCCCTACACCCCCTCCCTATCTCTGTAACCCCTTCCAGCCCCCTACACCCCCTCCCTATCTCTGTAACCTCCTCCAGCCCCGACAACCCTCCAAGATCTCTACGTTCCTCCAATTCTGGCCTCCCTGATTCCCATTCCTCCACCATTGGCGGCCGTGCCTTCAGTTGCTTCGGGGCAGGGGGTGGAATGGGGCCTAAGCTCTGGAATGAGAGTGCACGAGAGGGAGAGAGAGATTGCAGTGAAGAGTTTTAAGAGGTTCCAGCTCCTTGGGCGCAGTCAGTATAGCCTGTGTGCTTTGTTTTTTATTCCTGGGACATGGGCATCGCTGGCTGGGTCCAGCATTTATTACCCATCTCTAGTTGCCCTTGGAGGGGCAGTTGAGAGTCAACCACGTTGCTGTGGCTCTGGAGTCACATGTAGGCCAGACCGGGGTAAGGATGGCAGATTTCCTTCCCTAAAGGGAACCAGATGGGCTTTTCCGACAATGGGTCATCAGTAGATTCTGGATATTTTTTATTGAATTCAAATTCCACCGTCTGCCGTGGTGGGATTCGAACCCGGGTCCCCCAGAACATTAGCTGAGTTTCTGGGTTAATAGTCTAGCGATAATACCACTAGGCCATTGCCTCTCCTAACTATCTTGTGTGATTCTACAAGTGGTGACCCTGGGGAAGGTTTACATCCAACTGAACCAGACAGACCTCTCCCTGCTTGCTTGTGTTAGGCTAATCATGACATGGGCATTAAGATAGCGATCTCTTCATCCCAAGCATACTCCACATTACCACCCCCCCGCCTCCTTGGACCTAATGACCATTCTGATTCATCCTATAGTGCTGAGGGAGCGCCGCACTGTGGGAGGGTCGGTGCTGAGGGAGCGCCGCACTGTGGGAGGGTTGGTGCTGAGGGAGCGCCGCACTGTGGGAGGGTCGGTGCTGAGGGAGCGCCGCACTGTGGGAGGGGTCGGTGCTGAGGGAGCGCCGCACTGTGGGAGGGTCGGTGCTGAGGGAGCGCCGCACTGCGGGAGGGTCGGTGCTGAGGGAGCACCGCACTGTGGGAGGGTCGGTGCCGAGGGAGCGCCGCACTGTGGGGAGGGTCGATGCCGAGGGAGCGCCGCACTGTGAGAGGGTCGGTGCCGAGGGAGCGCCGCACTGTGAGGAGGGTCGATGCCGAGGGAGCGCCGCACGTGGGGAGGGTCGATGCCGAGGAGCGCCGCACTGTGGGGAGGGTCGATGCCGAGGGAGCGCCGCACTGTGAGAGGGTCGATGCCGAGGGAGCGCCGCACTGTGAGAGGGTCGATGCCGAGGGAGCGCCGCACTGTGGGGAGGGTCGGTGCTGAGGAGTGCCGCACTGTGGGGAGGGTCGATGCCGAGGGAGCGCCGCACTGTGGGGAGGGTCGATGCCGAGGGAGCGCCGCACTGTGGGAGGGTCAGTGCTGAGGGAGTGCCGCACTGTGTGGGAGTCAGTGCTGAGGGAGCGCCGCACTGTGGGAGGGTCAGTGCTGAGGGAGCGCCGCACTGTGGGGAGGGTCGATGCCGAGGGAGCGCCGCACTGTGGGAGGGTCGGTGCCGAGGGAGCGCCGCACTGTGAGAGGGTCGATGCCGAGGGAGCGCCGCACTGTGAGAGGGTCGATGCTGAGGGAGCGCCGCACTGTGGGAGGGTCGGTGCCGAGGGAGCGCCGCACTGTGGGGAGGGTCGATGCCGAGGGAGCGCCGCACTGTGGGGAGGGTCGATGCCGAGGGAGCGCCGCACTGTGGGAGGGTCAGTGCTGAGGGAGCGCCGCACTGTGGGAGGGTCAGTGCTGAGGGAGCGCCGCACTGTGGGAGGGTCAGTGCTGAGGGAGCGCCGCACTGTGGGAGGGTCAGTGCTGAGGGAGCGCCGGACTGCGTGGGAGTATGAGGGGATGACCTTACAGAGGTTTATAAAATGAGGGGCATAGATCAGGTGGATAGCCGGGTCTTTGCCCCCAGGATGAGGGGATGGGGAGTCCAAAACTAGAGGGCAGAGGGTTAAGGTGAGAAGGGAAAGGGGGACCTGAGGGGTAATGTTTTCACCCTGAGGGTGGTGTGTGTGTGGAATGAGCTGCCAGAGTGGGTAGTAGAGACGGGGACAAGGATAGGGAAAGGTTTAGAGGGAGATGGGGCCAGTTGAGACGAGGAAAGCTGGCTGGCATGGAGGAGATGGGCTGAAGGGCCTGTCTCCTTGCTGTGTATCTCCATTGGTCTGGAACAGAGGTAGGAATCTGTGCCTTTCCTGGTGTAGCCAATCCCCCCGAGATACGAGGGAGACGGAATGACCTCAGATTCCCTCTCAGTGAGAGTCAGTTATCCTCATTGCAGTGAACGTGCCCTCGGCTCCACTTTCTGTGACCGCGTTGACAAGATTGACCCTGACAGATTAGCGGGAGGGCTGTACACACAACAGCCTGTACCAAATCGCAGTGAGCAGTGAAGGGCTTTGTACCTCCCCCATCCCCCACAGCAGCTGGCAGGACTCTGACGCTCCCTGATCAAACCGCATCACTCGTTCCAATATCAGTGCCAGCTCTGTGTGTGTGACAACCCCCTACCCCCAGACATCCGTCCAGCCCCCCACCCCCCCGCGATTCCCCCAGACATCCCGTCCAGCCCCCCCGCGATTCCCCCAGACATCCCGTCCAGCACCCCCCCCGCGATTCCCCCAGACATCCCGTCCAGCACCCCCCCCACGATTCCCCCTACCCCCGACATCCCAGACATCCCGTCCAGCCCCCCCCCCGCGATTCCCCCAGACATCCCGTCCAGCCCCCCCCCCGCGATTCCCCCAGACATCCCGTCCAGCCCCCCCCCCGCGATTCCCCCAGACATCCCGTCCAGCCCCCCCCGCCGCGATTCCCCCAGACATCCCGCCCAGCCCCCCCGCGATTCCCCCAGACATCCCGTCCAGCCCCCCCCCCCCCACGATTCCCCCTACCCCCAGACATCCCGTCCAGCCCCCCCCGCGATTCCCCAGACATCCCGTCCAGCCCCTCCCCCGCGATTCCCCCAGACATCCCGTCCATGCCCCCCCCCCCCGCGATTCCCCCTTCCCCCAGACATCCCGTCCAGCCCCACCCCCGCGATTCCCCCTTCCCCCAGACATCCCGTCCAGCCCCCCCCACAATTCCCCCTTCCCCCCCGACATCCCGTCCAGCCCCCCCCGTGATTCCCCCCTACACCCCCCCCAGACATCTCCAGCAACCCCCCCCCCGTGATTCTCCAGACATCTCCTCCAGCTCCCCCCCCGCAATTCCCCCCTAAACCACCCCCGGGACACCACCTCCACCCCCCCACAATTCCCCTTCCCCCAGACATCTCCTCCAGCCTCCCTCTATAGCAAGGAACATCCTTCCTCAGATAAGGAGACCAAAACTGCACACACTACTCCAGGGTGGCCTCACCAACACCCTGTACAATTGCAGATTACAGTTACTCAGTCCCTATACCTCCCCTGTCCATGTACCCATCCAGATGCCTCTTAAATGTGGCTAATGTGCCTGCTTCCACCACCACCTCCTGGCAACACGTTCCAGGCACCCACTGTGTGAAAAACCTCCTCCCACGCATCTTCCTTAAACATTCCCCCTCTCACCTTGAACCCGTGCCCCCCTGTGTAATTGAACCCCCCCCACTCTCGGGGATAAAGCATCGGACGATCCATTTTGTCAATGCCACTCATCATTTTGTAGACCAGGTCTCCCCCTCAGCCTCCATCTTTGCAGTGAAAACAATCCTAGTTTATCCAACCTCTCCTCACAGCCAACACCCTGGACACCAGGCAACACCCTGGTGAACCTTCTTTGCATCTCTCTTCCATGTCCTTCTGGTAGTGCGGTGAGCGGGTGGGTAAGTGGAGCTGCGTCCACGGAAAGATCAGCCATGATCTTATTGAATGGCGGAGCAGGCTTGAGGGGCCAGATGGCCCACTCCTGCTCCTAGTTCTTATGATGACACAGCCCTCGCAGATGCCCCTGCCACACCCCCCCGACAAGATGGCCTGTGTGAGTCTTGGAGGGAGTTACTGGAGACTAGGAGATGTAATCCCCACCCCAAGTGCCAATGGGAGAGCAGGGAGTTGGAAGAAAGGCAGTTCCAGTGTTTGATATGACAACATGTGTTTGAAAGGACAGGGTGGGGGCGATGGGAGTGAGTTACAGACTGGAATCTAATCGAGGGGTTTGGGGTGGTTTATATATAGAATAACAGATACCCGGGAGTGAGTTACAGACTGGAATCTAATCCAGGGGTTCAGGGTGGTTTATATATAGAATAACAGATACCCGGGAGTGAGTTACAGACTGGAATCTAATCGTGGGGTTCGGGGTGGTTTATATATAGAATAACAGATACCCGGGAGTGAGTTACAGACTGGAATCTAATCGAGGGGTTCGGGGTGGTTTATATATAGAATAACAGATACCCGGGAGTGAGTTACAGACTGGAATCTAATCGAGGAGTTCGGGGTGGTTTATATATAGAATAACGGGGGGGGTTTATATATAGAATAACAGATACCCGGGAGTGAGTTACAGACTGGAATCTAATCGAGGGGTTCGGGGTGGTTTATATATAGAATAACAGATACCCGGGAGTGAGTTACAGAATGGAATCTAATCGAGGGGTTCGGGGTGGTTTATATATAGAATAACGGATACCCGGGAGTGAGTTACAGACTGGAATCTAATCGAGGGGTTCGGGTGGTTTATATATAGAATAACGGATACCCGGGAGTGAGTTACAGACTGGAATCTAATCGAGGGGTTCGGGGTGGTTTATATATAGAATAACAGATACCCGGGAGTGAGTTACAGACTGGAATCTAATCGAGGGGTTCGGGGTGGTTTATATATAGAATAACGGATACCCGGGAGTGAGTTACAGACTGGAATCTAATCGAGGGGTTCGGGGTGGTTTATATATAGAATAACAGATACCCGGGAGTGAGTTACAGACTGGAATCTAATCGAGGGGTTCGGGGTGGTTTATATATAGAATAACAGATACCCGGGAGTGAGTTACAGACTGGAATCTAATCGAGGGGTTCGGGGTGGTTTATATATAGAATAACAGATACCCGGGAGTGAGTTACAGACTGGAATCTAATCGAGGGGTTCGGGGTGGTTTATATATAGAATAACAGATACCCGGGAGTGAGTTACAGACTGGAATCTAATCGAGGGGTTCGGGGTGGTTTATATATAGAATAACAGATACCCGGGAGTGAGTTACAGACTGGAATCTAATCGAGGGGTTCGGGGTGGTTTATATATAGAATAACAGATACCCGGGAGTGAGTTACAGACTGGAATCTAATCGAGGGGTTCGGGGTGGTTTATATATAGAATAACAGATACCCGGGAGTGAGTTACAGACTGGAATCTAATCGAGGGGTTCGGGGTGGTTTATATATAGAATAACAGATACCCGGGAGTGAGTTACAGACTGGAATCTAATCGAGGGGTTCGGGGTGGTTTATATATAGAATAACAGATACCCGGGAGTGAGTTACAGACTGGAATCTAATCGAGGGGTTCGGGGTGGTTTATATATAGAATAACGGGGGGGGTTTATATATAGAATAACAGATACCCAGGAGTGAGTTACAGATTTGAGGGGAGCGGAGTGTGATATTCAGAGTATGTTTGGATGCTGGGAGCCACAGTGAGAACAGCACTGAGTGAAAGGTTGAAGGTGGATTTGTTTGGAAGTTTTTTTAACGCCCTGGGTCATTGTGTCTGACAGATGTCTCCCCCATCGTGGCTGGGTTCATCGGGGCCACCGTTCTGGTGGTGTCCGCCTCGCTGACGGTGTTTGTGTGGGTCTGCTGCCACAGGCACTCGGAGAAAGCAGCCAAGAACCCGCCCTACAAGTTTGTGCACATGCTGAAGGGCATCAGTATCTACCCGGAGAACTTGGGCCACCGTAAGAAGATGGTGCGAGTGCGCCGCGAGCGGGATAGCCCCGGAGCCGGCCGGCAGCTGCTGCAGAGCCCCGAGTCTCAGGAGGGGGGGCCTCGGGCCGCCCCCTGCATCGACACCCTGCACCTCAGCACGGAGTGCGAGAGGAGCCCCGACACCACCTCGCCCAAGGATAGCAGCAGCTCCCCCGACAGTAAGACCCCGTCCCCTTCCTCGCCCCAGCCGGAGGCCAGGTTGGGCACTCTGAACTTTGCCGTGGACTACAACTTCCCCAAGAAGGCTCTGGTGGTGATGATCCAGGAGGCCCGCGGCCTACCCGTCATGGACGAGGCCACCCAGACCTCCGACCCCTACATTAAGATGACCATCCTTCCCGAACGAAAGCACCGCATCAAGACCCGTGTCCTCAGGAAGACCCTCGAGCCCCTGTTCGATGAGACCTTCACCTTCTACGGAGTCCCCTACAGCCAGCTGCAGGAGCTGGTGCTGCACTTCCTGGTCCTCAGCTTCGATCGCTATTCCCGGGATGATGTGATCGGGGAGGTGACTGTACCCCTAGCGGGGGTGGACCCCGGCAGCGGCAAGGTGCAGCTCACGCGACCGATATTAAAGAGGAACATCCAGGTAACCATTGCTGAACCTCGACCCTGCCTGGGGAGGGAACGGGACCCCCTCCTCCCTCCACCTCCAGCCCCTACATTCCCTCACTTCCCCGAACCACCTCCTGCTCCTACACCCCCTCCCTATCTCTGTAACCTTCTCCACCCCCGACACCCCCTCCCTATCTCTAATCCCTACACCCCCTCCCTATCTCTGTAACCCCCTCCAGCCCCCTGCACCCCCTCCCTATCTCTGTAACCTCCTCCAGCCTCTAACCCACAAGACCATAAGACATAGGAGTAGAATTAGGCCATTCAATCATGGCTGATATTTTTCTCATCCCCCATTCTCCTGCCTTTTCCCCATAACCCCTGATCCCCTTATTAATCAGGAACCTATCTATCTCTGTCTTAAAGACACTCAGTGACCCGGCCTCCTCTGCAGCAAAGAGTTCCACAGATTCCCCACTCTCTGGCTGAAGAAATTCCTCCTCATCTCTGTTTTAAAGGATCGTCCCTTTAGCCTGAGGTTGTACCCTCTGGTTCTAGTTTTTCCTACTAGTGGAAACATCCTCTCCACGTCCACTCTATCCAGGGCCTCGCAGTATCCTGTAAGTTTCAATAAGATCCCCCCTCATCCTTCTAAACTCCAACGAGTACAGACCCAGAGTCCTCAACCCGTTCCTCATCCGACAAGCTCTTCAATCCAGGGATCATTATTGTGAACCTCCTCTGGACCCTTTCCAAGGCCGGCACATCCTTCCTTAGATGCGGGGCCCAAAACTGCTCACAATTCTCCAAATGGGGTCTGACCAGAGCCTTATACAGCCTCAGAAGTCCATCCCTGCTCTTGTATTCTAGCCCTCTCCACATGAATGCTAACATTACATTTTCCTTCCTAACTGCTGACTGAACCTGCACATTAACCTTAAGAGAATCTTGAACAATGATTCCCAAATCCCTTTGTGTTTCTGATTTCCGAAGCATTTTCCCCATTTAGGAAATAGTCTCCGCCTCCATTCCTCCTTCCAAAGTGTACAACCTCACACTTTCCCACATTGTATTCCATCTGCCCCTTCTTTACCCACTCTCCAAACCTGTCCAAGTCCTTCTGCAGCACCCCCGCTTCCTCAATACTACCCCTGTCCCTCTACATATCTTTGTATCATCTCCAAACTCAGCAACACTGCCTTCAGTTCCTTCCTCCAAATCGTTAATGTATATTGTGAGAAGTTGTGGTCCCAGCACTGACCCCCTGAGACACACCACTCCTCACTGACAGCCATCCTGAGAAAGACCCCTTTATCCCCACTCTCTGCTTTCTGCCAGTCGGCCAATCCTCTATCCACGCCAGGATCTTACCCTTAACACCCTGGGTTCTTATTTAACAGTCTCCTCTGTGGCACCTTGTCAAAGACCTTCTGGAAATCTCAATAAATCCCATCCACTGGTTCTCCTTCATTTAACTTCCTTGTTACCTGCTCAAAGAGCTCTAACAGATTTGTCAGACATGACCTCCCCTTGACAAAGCCGTTCTGACTCACTCCGATTTTATCACACACTTCCAAATACTCAGCGATCTCACCTTAAATAATGGACTCTCCAATCTTGCCAGTGACTGCAGTCAGGCTAACAAGCCTATAATTTCCCATCTGCCTCCCTCCCTTCTTACATAGCGGTGTTACATTAGCTACATTCCAGTCCTCTGGGACCCTCCCCATCTCCAATGATTCCTGAAAGATCACCACCAATGCTCCACCATTTCCTCACCTCTCTCTTCTCGAACCCTGGGGTGTAGTCCATCTGGTCCAGGTGATTGATCCACCTTTAGCCCTTCCAGTTTCTCCAGAACCTTCTCCTTAGTGATGGTCACTGCACCCACCTGTGCCCCCTGACTCTCCTGGAGCTCTGACATCCCACTGGTGTTTCCCACCGTGAAGACTGATGCAAAGTAACTATTCAGTTCCTCTGCCATTGCTTTCTTTCCTATCATGACCTCTCCAGCCTTATTTTCCAGTGGTCCAATATCTATTTTTGCCTCTCTCTTACTTTTTAAACATTGAAAAAAACTCTTCCTATCTTCTTTTATATAACTAACTAGCTTACACTCATATTTCACCTTCTCCCCCCTTGTTACTCTTTTAATTGTCTTCTGCTCACTTTTAAAGACTCGCTTCCCGCTAAACCTCGCCACATTTTCTTTTGCTTTTTATGCTGTCCTTGACTGCCCTCGTCAGCCACAGACGCCTCAGCCTGTTTCCTCCTCCTCGGGATGAACTTCCATTGTGCCTCTCGAATAACTCCCGAAAACTCCTGCCACTGCTGTTCCACACTCTCCCCCTGCTCTCTTTCCAATCAACTGTGGCCAGCTCCTCCCGCATGTCTTTGTAGTTATCTTTATTGGAATACCGTTACATCTGATTCCAGCTTCTCCCTCTCAAACTGCAGGGTAAATTCTATCACACTGTGGTCACTCCTCCCTAAGGGTTCCTTCACCTTAAGTTCCCTCATCATCACACATCACCAAATCCAGAACTGCCTGTTCCCTGGTCGGTTTTGTCACAAACTGCTCCAAAAAATACCATCTCTCAGACATTCCACAGATTCCTTTTCTTGGGATCCACTACCTACCTGATTTTCCTGCATATTGAAGTCCCCCCTGATTATTGTAAATATTCCCTTTTTTATTTGCCTTCTCTATGTCCTGATTTGTTCTCTACCCCACACCCTGACTCCTGTTCAGGGGCCTGTACGTAACTCCCATCAGGGTCTTTGCGGCTCAGGCATCAAAGGCGGGGCAGGCACGAAGGGCTAGATGGCCTACTCCTGCTCCTATTTCTTATGGTTCCTCAACTCTACCCACTGAGATTTCCTGCCTTCTGATCCTATATCGCTTCCCTATAGGCGTCCCTCAATCTGGTAATAATTCTCTAAATTTGCACACCTTTATTGTGGAGTCGAATAGGCGTAGACAAAGGTCATAGGTAGAAGAGGGCGCTCACTGAATGTTAAAATGGTGGCGTGGGCTTGTAGGGCTGAAGGGACCAGTTTCCTGTGCTGTGTTGTTCTTTGCTTCTTGCTATCAATTTAACATCATTCCCTACTAACAATGCAACCCCGCTCCCTTCATCCATCTGTCCGTCCTTCCGATAGGACACATATCCTTGGATATTTAGATCCCAGCCCCGATCCCCTTGCAGTCACGTCTCTGTGGTGCCTACAACGTCGTACCGGCCAATTTCAATGTGCACAGTAAGCTCATTGACCTTGTTCCGTACACTGCGTGCATTTAGATATAACACCCTCAGTCCTGCATTGACCACCTCCCTTCTCACCTTTCTTGAAATTCCTGCTACCTTCTATACTCTCTGTTCTATTACCTGGTCTGGAAACTTTACTAACCTCTCCTGAGCCCCCAGCTCCATTAACCTGCACTTCTACCCTCTCTTCTAAATTTGACTCTCTAATTCTCCATACAACTCAACCCTCTCCTTCCCACTATTTAATTTAAAGCTCTACCTATAGCTCTAGTTTTACGATTCCCCAGGACTCTGGTCCCATCGGAACAGGTCCCCGCTTCCCCAGTACTGGTGCCAGTGTCCTATGAAGTCAAACCCATTGCTCCCACACCAATCTTTGAGCCACGCCTTTACACCCTGAATCTTACTGACCCTGTTCGTGGCTCAGGTAGTAATCCAGAGATGATTACCTTTGTGGTTCTGCTTTCACCCCTAACTGTTCATACTCCTTTAGCAGAACCTTTGTTCCTCCGACCTATCTCGTTGGTTCCTACATGGACCATGACAGCTGGGTCTTTACCCTCCCACTCCAAGTTCCTCTGCACCTCAGATGAGATGTCCCAAACCCAAGCACCAGGCAGACAACACAACCTTCAGGATTCTCGATCCTGGTCACAGACAACAGTGTCAATGCCCCTAACTGTATTATCCACAATTACCACTACTCCCTATCTCTGTAACCTCCTGCACCCCCTCGCCATCTCTGTAACCTCCTCCAGCCCCCTACACCCCCTCCCTATCTCTGTAACTCCCTCCAGCCCCTACACCCCCTCCCTATCTCTGTAACTTCCTCCAGCCCCCTACACCCCCTCACGATCTCTGTAACCTCCTCCAGCCCCTACACCCCCTCCCTATCTCTGTAACTCCCTCCAGCCCCTACACCCCCTCCCTATCTCTGTAACTTCCTCCAGCCCCTACACCCCCTCCCTATCTCTGTAACCTCCTCCAGCCCCTACACCCCCTCCCTATCTCTGTAACTTCCTCCAGCCCCTACACCCCCTCCCTATCTCTGTAACCTCCTCCAGCCCCTACACCCCCTCCCTATCTCTGTAACTTCCTCCAGCCCCTACACCCCCTCCCTATCTCTGTAACCTCCTCCAGCCCCTACACCCCCTCCCTATCTCTGTAACCTCCTCCAGCCCCTACACCCCCTCCCTATCTCTGTAACCTCCTCCAGCCCCCTACACCCCCTCCCTATCTCTGTAACTTCCTCCAGCCCCCTACAACCCCTCCCTATCTCTGTAACCCCCTACACCCCCTCCCTATCTCTGTAACTTCCTCCAGCCCCTACACCCCCTCCCTATCTCTGTAACTTCCTCCAGCCCCCTACACCCCCCTCCCTATGTCTGTAACCTCCTCCAGCCCCTACACCCCCCTCCCTATCTCTGTAACCTCCTCCAGCTCCCTACACCCCCCTCCCTATCTCTGTAACCTCCTCCAGCCCCCTACACCCCCTCCCGATCTCTGTAACCTCCTCCAGCCCCCTGCACCCCCTCCCTATCTCTGTAACCCCCCCCCCTCCAGATACAGAGTAAACTCCCTCTAAACTGCCCCCATCAAACACTCCCAGGACAGATACAGCACGGGGTTAGATACAGAGTAAAGCTCCCTCTACACTGTCCTCCCATCAAACACTCCCAGGACAGGTACAGCACGGGGTTATATACAGAGTAAAGCTCCCTCTACACTGTCCCCCATCAAACACTCCCAGGACAGGTACAGCATGGGGTTAGATACAGAATAAAGCTCCCTCTACACTATCCCCCATCAAACACTCCCAGGATAGGTACAGCACAGGGTTAGATAGTCAGTAAGGCTGCCTTTGTACTGACCCCCATCAAACACTCTTGCTATGAAGACCAATGTACCATTTGCCTTCTTTACTGCCTGCTGTACCTATGCGCTTACTTTCAGCCACAGATACACAAGGACTCCAAGGTCTCACTGAGTATCCACCTCTCTCAATTTACACCCAAATTGTTATTTTTCATTTATGTTAATGATTTAGATGAGAACATAGGAGGCATGGTTATTAAGTTTGCAGATGACACCAAGATTGGTGGCATAGTGGACAGTGAAGAAAGTTATCTCCAATTGCAATGGGATCTTGACCAATTGGGCCAGTGGGCTGACGAATGGCAGATGGAGTTTAATTTAGATAAATGCGAGGTGATGCATTTTGGTAGATCGAACCAGGGAAGGACTTACTCAGTTAATGGTAGGGCGTTGGGGAGAATTACAGAACAAAGAGATCTAGGGGTACAGGTTCATAGCCCCTTGAAAGTGGAGTCACAGATGGACAGAGTGGTGAAGAAGGCATTCGGCATGCTTGGTTTCATCGGTCAGAACATTGAATACAGGAGTTGGGACGTCTTGTTGAAGTTGTACAAGACATTAGCAAGGCCACACTTGGAATACTGTGTACAGTTCTGGTCACCCTATTATAGAAAGGATATTGTTAGACTAGAAAGAGTGCAGAAAAGATTTACTAGGATGCTACTGGGACTTGACGGATTGAGTTATAGGAGAGGCTGGATAGACTGGGACTTTTTTCTCTGGAGTGTAGGAGGCTGAGGGGTGATCTTATAGAGGTCTATAAAATAATGAGGGGCACAGATCAGCTAGATAATCAATATCTTTTCCCAAAGGTAGGGGAGTCTAAAACTAGAGGGCATAGGTTTAAGGTGAGAGGGGAGAGATACAAAAGGGTCCAGAGGGGCAATTTTTTCACACAGAGGGTGGTGAGTGTCTGGAACGAGCTGCCAGAGGTAGTAGTAGAGACGGGTACAGTTTTGTCTTTTAAAAAGCATTTAGACAGCTACATGGGTAAGATGGGGATAGAGGGATATGGGCCAAATGCGGGCAATTGGGACTACCTTAGGGGTTTAAAAGAAAAGGGCAGCATGGACAAGTTGGGCCGAAGGGCCTGTTTCCATGCTGTAAACCTCTGTGACTCTAGAATAATGCTACCGTAGATGAACCCAGATGGCTTCACTGGGTGGCGTGGGAACAGTTAACCGGCAATGCTGGGGTTAGGAGAGCGTTGTCAGGACAACCTCTCATGAATTGGGTACAGAGTGTTGACAATTTCCCGGTTGAGCGGAGAGGCACAATGCTGGGATTGACTCGTTGCGCCCTTCAGTAATTGGGCGATGGCACAGATGCGCATTCCCCCGAGGGGTAGAGGGGGGAGCGGGGAGCAGAATTGGGAAAACTCTTCGTCAGCTCCTGGCGCCAGGATTAGACCAGCTCGTCGCCGCCAATGCCTCGGGCTGGGATTAGCGGGCTGCTTTTTGTTACGGTTTCCAGCAATGACGTACACCCTAACCCCTCTCCCTCCCCTCTCTCCCCCTTCCCTGGGGGTGGGGTTGGAGTGGGGGAGGGGTTTGGCTTTGTCTTTCAGAAATGCGTCAGCAGAGGAGCGCTGCTCGTTTCGCTGTGTTACCAGCCCACCACGCGCAGGTTAACCGTGGTTGTACTGAAGGCCAAACAACTTCCTAACATGGACATCACCGGCCTCTCAGGTAGCAGTTGTTACTTCCAAGGCTGTCCCTCGACCTTGATTAGATTTATTATTTTGGTTTGATATTATTTATTAATTATTGATTTAGTTATTGTGACGTGTATGAAAAGTATTCTGGCACGCTGTACAAAGTGTACTGTTCATAGAGTATGGGGGGCGGCGGGGGGAGATGGAAAGGAGAGGGTTGGGGGGACGGTGCAGTAGCACAGTGGGTTAGCACTGCTGCCTCACAGCGCCAGGGATCCAGCCTTGGGTCTGTATGGAATCCGCACATTCTCCCCCGTGACTGCGTGGGTTTCCTCCCACAGTCCAAAAGATGCGTAGGTTAGAGGGATTGGCCCTTAATGTCCAAAGATGTGCAGGTTAGGGTGGATTGGCCATGCTAAATTGCCCCGAGTGTCCAAAGATGTGCAGGTTAGGTGGATTGGCCATGCTAAATTGCCCCGAGTGTCCAAAGATGTGCAGGTTAGGGTGGATTGGCCGTGCTAAATTGCCCCTTAGTGTCCAAAGATGTGCAGGTTAGGGTGGATTGGCCATGCTAAATTGTCCCTTAGTGTCCAAAGATGTGCAGGTTAGGGTGGATTGGCCATGCTAAATTGTCCCTTAGTGTCCAAAGATGTGCAGGTTAGGGTGGATTGGCCATGCTAAATTGCCCCTTAGTGTCCAAAGATGTGTAGGTTAGGGTGGATTGGCCATGCTAAATTGCCCCGAGTGTCCAAAGATGTGCAGGTTAGGTGGATTGGCCATGCTAAATTGCCCCGAGTGTCCAAAGATGTGCAGGTTAGGGTGGATTGGCCGTGCTAAATTGTCCCTTAGTGTCCAAAGATGTGCAGGTTAGGGGGATTGGCCATGCTAAATTGCCCCTTAGTGTCCAAAGATGTGCAGGTTAGGGTGGATTGGCCATGCTAAATTAGCCCCTTAATGTCCAAAGATGTGTAGGTTAGGGTGGATTGGCCATGCTAAATTGTCCCTTAGTGTCCAAAGATGTGCAGGTTAGGGTGGATTGGCCATGCTAAATTGTCCCTTAGTGTCCAAAGATGTGCAGGTTAGGGTGGATTGGCCATGCTAAATTGTCCCTTAGTGTCCAAAGATGTGTAGGTTAGGGTGGATTGGCCATGCTAAATTGTCCCTTAATGTCCAAAGATGTGTAGGTTAGGGTGGATTGGCCATGCTAAATTGTCCCTTAGTGTCCAAAGATGTGCAGGTTAGGGTGGATTGGCCATGCTAAATTGCCCCTTAGTGTCCAAAGATGTGCAGGTTAGAGAGAGAATTAGTGAGGTAAACACAGGGAGGGGAGATATGGGGATAGAGCCTCAGAGGGGTGCTCTGTCAGAGACCTCTTGGGCTGAATGGCCTCCTCCTGTGCTGCAGGGAATTCTATGCCCATGTCTAACTTTTGTCCCTCTCTAACCGTCCCCCGCAGACCCCTACGTCAAGGTCAACGTGTTCTACGGGAGGCGGCGCATGGCCAAGAAGAAGACCCACGTCAGGAAGTGCACGCCCAACCCCGTCTTCAACGAGTCCTTCGCCTTCGAGATCGGAGCCGAGAACCTGAACGACGTCAGCCTCGAGCTTCTGGTCGTCGACTTTGACAGGACAACGAAAAACGAGGTGGTGGGTTGTGCGGTGCTGGGCCACAACAGTGCCAGCCCCAGCGGGGTGCAGCACTGGCGGGAGATCTGCGAGAATCCGCGACGGCAAATTGCCAAGTGGCACTCGTTGGCCGAGTACTAGGTGCCACGGAGGAGAGAGAGAGAGAGAAAGAAAGAGAGAATGAGAAAGAGAGAGAGAGAGAGAGAGATTTAAACAAAAATCTTAGGGACTTAACAAGAAGAAGAACTCTTAATTTCACTTTCGCAGCAGACTACAACAGTAACAAAGTTCTCCTTGATCAGGGGTTCCACTTGGGTGACCCACCCACAGAATGTCTGACTTTATTCAGCCACCTAACTCGTTTGCATGCCTGATTATATATCTCTTATTTACCCACATTTTTAACCCACTGGGAATCGATTTCCAGCCTTTAATAATAGGCCCTCATCCTTATTTTCTTCCCAGGCACCTGTTTATTTCGCGTAGGCCCCCCCGAGGGTGGGTCTCGGTCAAAGACTTTGAACAGCCCTGAGGACGTGCTGGTTCGGGCGCCATCGGCCGTGCTAAAAACTCTCCTTCCGGTTTCTCCCCCCACAGTCTCAAAGAACAAAGAAAATTACAGCACAGGAACAGGCTCTTCGGTCCTCCTGCACTCACCATGCTGTCCCCATCTGAACTAAAACCCTCTACCCTTCCGGGGACCCTCTGTTCCCATCCTATTCATGTATTTATCAAGACGCCCCTTAAAACTCAGTATCGTATCCACTTCCACTACCTCCCCTGGCATCAGGTTCCAGGCACCCACCACCCTCTGTGTAAAAAAATCCTGCCTCGTACATCTCCTTTAAACCTGTGCCCCCCTAGTAACTGACTCTTCCACCCTGGGATAAAGCTTCTGACTATCCACTCTGTCCATGCCTCTCATAATCTTGTAGACTTCTATCAGGTCTCCCCTCAACCTCCGTTGCTCCAGTGAGAACAAATCAAGTTTCTCCAACCTCTCCTCGTAGCTAATGCCCTCCATACCAGGGGCAACATCCTGGTAAATCTTTTCTGTACCCTCTCCAAAGCCTCCACATCCTTCTGGTAGTGTGGCGAGCAGAATTGAACACTATATTCCACGTATTGATTAGGTGCATTGTCCGTGCTAAGTTCTCCCTCAGTGTCCCCGAACAGGTGCTGGAGTGTGGCGTCTCGGGGGATAAACAGAAGAACAAGGATCCAGGAGTGAGCAGCTGGCCCCTCGAGCCTGCTCCACCATTCAGTGAGATCTTTTCATGGACTCAGCTCCACTTACCCGCCCGCTCACCGTAACCCTTAACCTTTCAAAAATCTATCTATCCTTGCCTTAAAAACAGTCAATGAGGGAGCCTCAACTGGGCAGGGAATTCCACAGATTCACAACCCTTTGTGTGAAGAAGTTCCTCCTCAACTCAGTCCTAAATCTGCTCCCCCTTATTTTGAGGCCATGCCCCTAGTTCTAGTTTCACCCGCCAGTGGAAACAACTTCCCTGCTTCTATCTTATCTATTCCCTTCATAATCTTATATGTTTCTATAAGATCCCCTCCCCCACCTCATTCTTGGCTCTTGGGTTCAACACTGGCTTCTGGCCTCCAGTTGAATCCACCTCAATGCAGTGAGGTTTGTGGGGTGGGGGGGGGAGGGTGTGTCTCCCCTTTTTAGCCGAGGTGTGACTGGGTGGGGGTGGGGGTGGGGGTCGGGGTAGGGGGTGTCCCCTCTGTCTCTGTCTCCCCCTGACAACTCCAAACCCAAATTCAAGAACGTGGGTTAGACTCAAGTCAGGGAAGGCTGGTCCTTGGGGGGGTGAGGGGGAAGAGAGAGGAGGAATGTGTTATATTGGGACCCCCTTTTTTTGGGCAGGGATTGAATTGCATTATTCAGGGGGGAATGTCCAGGGTCGAGGCAGCATCCGAACGATGAACACCCCCCTGCCCCCCCCGACCACACCCAGTACGAGAGATGGGGTGGCAGCCAACTCCTGCCCAACCCCCAACTTTCTTCATCCCATTGACGTTGAATGGATCACAATTCCTGCAAAGCCCCCCCCAACCCGCTGCCCCCCAGCACTCCAGTGCCACCCTACTGCCAAGGTCAGCCATGCTGACACGGCCTTGATGGACCGATCGGTCTCAATCTTTGGCCTCTCCAGTTGTACGGTCTCTGCTTGGCAGTTTAAGCTGGTTTCTTTGGGGTCCACTCCCCAGACGGTGTCACCAATGGGCGGTTCTTTTATTGTTGCAAGAACAGACTCCCGCGAGGGGAGTCCGAGACGCTACAACAACGACTGACCTCTCCTCTTCCGCCGCTGTGTAAGAAACAGACGTGCGGGGAGTGGTAAAGTACATGGACATATGGTCATAGAATCATGGAGGTTTGCAGCATGGAAACAGGCCCTTCGGCCCAACATGTCCTTTTTTAAATGCCCTAAGCTCGTCCCAATTGCCCGCATTTGCCCCATATCCCTCTAAACCCATCTTACCCATGAAACTGTCTAAATGCTTCTTGAAAGATAAAATTGGACCCGCCTCTACTACTGCCTCTGGCAACTCGTTCCAGACACTCACCACCCTCCGTGTGAAAAAATTGCCCCTCTTGACCCTTCTGTATCTCTCCCCTCTCACCTTAAACCTCTGCCCTGTAGTTTTAGACTCCCCTCCCTTTGGGAAAAGATACTGACTGTCTAGCTGATCTGTGCCCCTCATTGTTTTATGTCAACTCCACCATCGCGGACTAGAAAGATACAACACTAGCCCAGGGTGAATGAAGCAATATCCTGATTTCATACCCCCCTGCCCCTGCCACACCCACCCACCCTTCCTACCAACTGAATTGCCGCCATCCCAGGTCAGGGAAGCTAAATCCCCAATCCTTCTGGTGATCAATGCAAAACCTCCAACATCAGAAAACTTTCTTGAGGAGAATCGCAGCCGTGATTCGCTGGCAAAGTTCCCCAGGGATGCAGAGGGATCTGGGCGTCCTAGGGCCCCAATCACAGAAGGCTGGTTCGCAAGTACAGCAAGTCAATAGGGAAGAATGGCCTGGTTTATCAGGGGACGTGGCCGGGGTGGGGGATCGAATTCCAGATGAGGGAGAGCCCATGCTGCAGTTGTACAGAACGTTGGTGAGACCACATTTGGAGGACTGTGTACGGTATTGGTCCCCTTATCTAAGGAAGGGTGCGTCGCAAGCCATTCAGAGACTCATTTACCAGACTCAAACCAGGGTGGGTTGGTTTCTGAAGAAGGGTGGGAGAGGTTCAGCTTGTATTCGCTGGAGTAGTTAGCGGGTGTGGTCGATTTGAGGTTACTGTTAGCTCTGATATTAAATGGCACAACAGGGGCAAGGTGCTATTCCCAAATGTCAGTGTTACGATTAGACTGTACATCTACTTGGAGGTTCGAATATGGAGTCGGAGGGCAGGAGATGGTCTGCTGGTCCATGTAGCTAAATGAGTTGGAAATGTAACCCTTTCCTTTACTCTGTATCTAACCCTGTGCTGTACCTGTCCTGGGAGTGTTTGATGGGGGGACAGTGTAGAGGGAGCTTTACTCTGTATCTAACCCCGTGCTGTACCTGTCCTGGGAGTGTTTGATGGGGGGACAGTGTAGAGGGAGCTTTACTCTGTATCTAACCCTGTGCTGTACCTGTCCTGGGAGTGTTTGATGGGGGGACAGTGTAGAGGGAGCTTTACTCTGTATCTAACCCCGTGCTGTACCTGTCCTGGGAGTGTTTGATGGGGGGACAGTGTAGAGGGAGCTTTACTCTGTATCTAACCCCGTGCTGTACCTGTCCTGGGAGTGTTTGATGGGGGGACAGTGTAGAGGGAGCTTTACTCTGTATCTAACCCCGTGCTGTACCTGTCCTGGGAGTGTTTGATGGGGGGACAGTGTAGAGGGAGCTTTACTCTGTGTCTAACCCCGTGATTCTGAGCAATATCAGTCCCTAAGGCATGGGTTCAATCTCCTCCAGTGGAGGCTTTGAGCCCCCAACACAGACCACCACGCTCAGTGCCGAGGGAGCGCCGCACTGCGGGAGGGTCGGTGCCGAGGGAGCGCCGCACTGTGGGAGGGCCGGTGCCGAGGGAGCGCCGCACTGTGGGAGGGCCGGTGCCGAGGGAGCGCCGCACTGTGGGAGGTGCCATTTTTGGACGTCAGCTGTCTCCACTCATGCAGGCAGGTTTAGTTAGAGGTTGATTACACCCAAGATAACGTGGGGCGTGTGTGTGAGCGAGAATCGAATGATTTGTACCCCAAGCCTCTCCATTGGGCAAGGACCACCCCAAGCCCACTATTTCGGAAGCGGAGCGGGGAAGTCCTCCCTTGAGTCCTACTGCCAAGGGCAGTATGTCGACCCCCAGCTCCATCTCTCCAAGAACTGATGCGGTCGGTAATGTTGGTGGGATCTTGCTGTGCACAAGCCTCATTTCCTGCTTCGATGGCCGTGGAGCATTCTGGAAGGAGGTGACAAGTGGCGTGGGGAAGAGACAAACCTTCCCCTCTTTAATATCCTCGCTCTACCACCCCCGCCCCCCCACCGTCCCTTCCCCCTTTAGTCTGGGTCACCTCCTCCCCAAGGTTCAATTATTCAGTTAAATATGTTATTGAAATCCAGAGGATATTTTAGTGGCACACTTCCCCATGGGAAGACGGAGAAGATGGGACCAATGTACCGTGTAACACGCCCTGTATTTCAGTGTCACCAAGGATGTAGCTGTACGTAACCGAGCCTGCCCCTTTAAGCCACTCAAGTCCAGTTGTTACCGTCTATAACCTGGCCTACCCCTTTAAGGCACCCAAGTCTCTTTGCTACCGTCTGTAGACTGGCCTTTAAGATCTTGTTGCTATTGCCTGTAATCTGGCCTGCCCCTTTAAGGTCTCATCGCTACTGTCTGGAATCCGGCCTGTCCCTTTAAGATTTGTTGCTATTGTCCGGCCTGCTCCTTTGAGGTCTTGTTGCTACTGTCCAAAGCCCCCTGCTTCCGCGTCCCCCCCCGCCCAGCTTTAGTAGGGTGTGAGTTCAGTTTGAGCTTAGACAGACTGCTGAGGGATTTGAGAGTAGTTTCTCTCAGGAAAGTTTGTACATCGAAAACCAGTGGCTTTCCTTTTCTAAGTGTATTTTTTTTTAAAAAAAACAAAAATGTGAGACAAACTGACTGGCAGATGATGGACATATCTCAAAACTACACATGTACATGCACACATCAATTCGCAAAGGCACGCACACATACACATGTCTGAACACATGCACACACATACAGATGTTCACACCTGTGCCCAGTATACACATGCACACAGGTGTTCACACACGTGCGCACACATGCACAGTATACACATACATGTTTACACACGTACACAGATGTTCACACACGTGCGCACACATGCACAGTATACACATACATGTTTACACACGTACACAGATGTTCACACACGTGCGCACACATGCACAGTATACATACATGTTTACACACACGCACACAGGTGTTCGCACCTGTGCACACAATGCAGTGTACACATGTACACATGTTTACATGCGTGTGCACATGCACATATGTACACATGCAGACACATATACACAAGCACACATGTATTCAGATATAAACACACATACATGTACACAGGAGCCTTTGGAGTAAAACAGATGGTGCGATTTCTGAAGGGACTTCCTCCCAGTGTCCACCCCCCTGTATAACCCAGTCCGATGTTCTTCTACAGTAACTCTCTCCCTGTCATTTGTCATGCGGGTTTACACGTTTCAAAAATCCGTGGGGCTGGTGGTGACGGGGTGGGATTGTCACCGGTCTAGTCACCCACTGAGCCCGGGGTAATGGTTCGAATCCCGCCCACGGCAGAGGGTGGAATTTAAATTCAATAAAAGATATCTGGAATTAAAAAACTACTGATGACCCATTGTCGGAAAAACCCATCTGGTTCCCTTCAGGGAAGGAAATCTGCCACCCTTACCCCGGTCTGGCCTACGTGCGACTCCAGAGCACACAGCAATGTGGTTAACTCTCAACTGCCCCTCCAAAGGGGCAACTAGGGATGGGCAATAAACGCTGGCTCAGCCAGCGACACTGGCGTCCCATGAATGAATATTAAAAACTCGGTTCCAGAGGGCAGTTAGGAGCGGGCAACCGATGTTGGGCTTTGCTCCATCCACACCCTGACATTCCAGAGACAGAATATAAAAGGACAAAGCTCTGACGGGGAAAAGAACACACCATACTCATGAGGCCGCGTTTAATCTGGGGATTAGAAGTTTGCTTCATCCCGAACATCACAGTTTTCCAACTTTCATAAGAACATAAGAACATAAGAAATAGGAGCAGGAGTAGGCCATCTAGCCCTTCGAGCCTGCCCCGCCATTCAATAAGATCATGGCTGATCTGTCGCTGCTCAGTTCCACTTTCCCGCCCTCTCCCCATAACCCTTAATCCCCTCTCTTATCAAGAACCCATCAACCCGCTTCTTAAAAATATTTAGCGAGGTAGCCTCCACCACTTCAACGGGCAGAGAATTCCAGAGATTCACCACCCTTTGAGTGAAGAAGTTCCTCCTCAACTCCGTTCTAAACCGCCCCCCCTTTATCTTGAGGCTGTGCCCTCTAGTCCTACTGTCTTTTTTGAGCGGGAAGAGTCTCTCCACCTCTATCCTATCCATCCCATTCATCATCTTATACGTCTCAATGAGATCTCCCCTCATTCTTCTAAACTCTAACGAGTACAAGCCTAGTTTATTCAGCCTCTCCTCATAGCTCAATCCCCTCAACTCCGGTATCAGCCTAGTAAACCTCCTCTGCACTCCCTCCAAGGCCAAAATATCCTTGCATAAGTGCGGCGACCAAAACTGCACACAGTACTCCAGCTGCGGCCTCACCAATGCCCTATACAGCTGCAGCAAGACCTCCCTACTTTTATATTCAATCCCCCTCGCTATGAATTTCCCAAAATTGCTTCGCATTCCAAGAGCGGCCCTTTCAGAAACTGGGCAGCCGTGCGCCAGAATGACTGGCTTCGGGGGGGGGGGGGGGGGGAGGCTACAGCCATAATTTGGTTTGCTGATTGCGTGTGGGGGAAGGGAATGGGTGTCATCAAGCACCTTGAAGGGATCGCAGCATAGCATCACTTTAAGGGAGGTGTAGCATGTGATCCAGTCTCAGTCTTGCTCTTAACCTGGAGCAGAGCACAGGCGCACAGCTCCAATTGTTCTCCAGCTTTCTGCCCATGTTCACATGTGCCTGTTCTGAATAAATGAACGCAATGATGTGTTTGCACAACCCCTCCTAACGAGCAATTGATGCTTCTTAATGTCATAACGCACACGACATGGTGGCAGCGGTGGGGACATAATTATGTCTTTCGAGGGATATCAGCATGCCATAACTAGGACAGGTGGGGGGGAAGGGGAACTTACTGGGAAATGTTGAAGAGGTTTAGCCTCTTTTTCTCAAGAACGGGTGAAGTGAATTGTAAAGATCTTCAAGATTAATGAGGGATGTTGAATAGCATAGACACAGAGGACATTGCGGAGCCACGGGGCGTGTTATAAATGTGATATAGTCCCAAATAAATCCAATGGGGAATTCAGGAGAAACCTATTACTCAGACTGGGTGAGAATGTGGGACTCGTTCCCACGGGGGGAGTGGGGGGGAGAATGTGGGTCTCGCTCCCACGGGGGGAGTGGGGGGGAGAATGTGGGACTCGCTCCCACGGGGGGAGTGGGAGGAGAATGTGGGTCTCGCTCCCACAGGGGGAGTGGGGGAGAATGTGGGTCTCGCTCCCATGGCGGGGGAGTGGGGGAGAATGTGGGTCTCGCTCCCACGGGGGGAGTGGGGGGAGAATGTGGGTCTCGCTCCCACAGGGGGAGTGGGGGAGAATGTGGGTCTCGCTCCCACGGGGGGAGTGGGGGGAGAATGTGGGTCTCGCTCCCACAGGGGGAGTGGGGGAGAATGTGGGTCTCGCTCCCACGGGGGGAGTGGGGGGAGAATGTGGGTCTCGCTCCCACAGGGGGAGTGGGGGAGAATGTGGGTCTCGCTCCCATGGCGGGGGAGTGGGGGAGAATGTGGGACTCGCTCCCATGGCGGGGGAGTGGGGGAGAATGTGGGACTCGCTCCCACGGGGGGAGTGGGGGGAGAATGTGGGTCTCGCTCCCACAGGGGGAGTGGGGGAGAATGTGGGTCTCGCTCCCACGGGGGAGGTGGGGGGAGAATGTGGGTCTCGCTCCCACGGGGGAGGTGAACAGCAGAGATGTGTTGATGGGATGGAACGCTGGATAAACACACGAGGGAGAGGGGGACGAAGGTCAGCGCGCTTTGAGACAGGGTGGGAGAAATCTCGGGTGATAAATAGTGGAATGGTTTGTAAGTTAGAGGTGCAGAAACTGATCCGTCAACCCTCAATCACAGCCTTGGTGAATGGGATGGTTGTATTGTTGGAAGGCAGTAACATTGGTGAGACTAGGGAAGAGGAAATGGAACACCCAGACAAAATGGAAAATATTACACCGGAGCCACAGGGCTTTCTCTCTTCCCCAGTTGGGAAGCTGGAACTAATGATGAGGTATCTTTGCCTGGCTGGTCTCTATGACAAGAGATAGAAGGCGTTCCATTTCCCAGAAGATTAGTGAAAAATTCACATGCAAAAAACAAAGCAAAATTACTCACGAGGGCTTCATTTTTAATTCCCTGGCGGAACGGTAAGTTTGCGCTGCTGCCTCACAGTGCCAGGAACCCGGGTTCGATTCCTGGCTTAGGTCACTGGCTATGTGGAGTCTGCACCTTTTCCCCATGTCCGTGTGGGTTTCCTCTGGGTACTCCAGTTTCCTCCCACACTCCAACAGATGTTAGGTTAGGTGGATTGGCCATGCTAAATTGCCCCTTAGTTTCCAAAGATGTGCAGGTTGGATAGATTGGCCATACTAAATTAGCCCCTCACTGTCCAAAGATGTACAGGTTAGATGGATTGGCCATGCTAAATTGCCCCTTAGACCCATGTATTTGTGCATTCGGAGGCAACTAAACACAGGGTTTGGGAACCTTACTGTGTTTCACTGATACCTGGTGCTGGTTGAGGAAGTCTAACTTCAACGAGCTAGTTACAATTCACCAGCCGTCAAGAGTTTACCACTCTTATCGGAGGCAGGATTGGGGAGAGGGGAGAAAAAATAATCATGTCAACTAGTTCTGTCCTGGTAACTCGCTGAGACCTTGCCTTGTCAGGACTCTGGAGAGGTAGGGGAGGCCACATTGCAACCAGGGTCAGACTGGGTTAAGCCAAGTGTGATGGGCAGAGAGAGGGGCAAGAAAATGGAGACTGGTTTATGGGAAATGGACAGTTTAACCTCTCCCGGTTAAAGAGCAGACGCTTGATTTAAGAAATCTTTCCACTGAGGAATTTGAGAGTGTACATACTTGCCCTTTGTAAAAATTCTTAGCGGTTCCGAGAGATGGAGAGCTAATTTGTTTGACCCATCACATATTCCACCAGCAACTCGTCACTTCATGAATCACTGGACGGTAACACTGGACTGCGGGGTACTGAAGAATGCTTGGGTTGAGAACGTTGGCACTGGTCAATTCTGCTGGCTTGCAAGGCTAAGAGTGGACCCTTTGCCGAGGAAGCAGAGGGGGTAGCTGGAAGGGTCCAGGTTGGAGTTGAGGGAATTGGCTGAGGGTGGAATGTTTGGGTGGGGGTGGGGGGGGGGGGGGTGGTTTTGGGACAGCTTGACATCCTCCAATTCTCCTCAGGGAAAGCGATGGCCCGGTGGTATTATCGCTAGACTATTAATCCAGAAACTCAGCTCATGTTCTGGGGGACCCGGGTTCGAATCCCGCCACGACAGACGGTGGAATTTGAATTCAATAAAAAATATCTGGGATTAAGAATCTACTGATGACCCATTGTCGGAAAAACCCATGCCGTTCACTAATTGTAGAATCCCTACACTAGAGAAGGAGGCCATTTGGACGCTTGAGGATGCTGGGTCTGGACTCATTGGAGCTTAGAAGGTCAAGGGGGGAGGGATCTTATTGAAACTTACAGGATACTGGGAGGCCCTGGATAGAGTGGACGTGGAGAGGATGTTTCCACTAGTAGGAAAAACTAGAACCAGAGAGGGCACAACCTCAGGCTAAAGGGACGATCCTTTAAAACAGAGATGGAGGAATTTCTTCAGCCAGAGAGTGGGGAATCTGGGGAACTCAGAGGAGGCCGGGTCACTGAGTGTCTTTAAGACAGAGATAGATAGGTTCTTGATTAATAAGGGGATCAGGGATTATGGGGAAAAGGCAGGAGAATGGGGATGAGAAAAATATCAGCCAGGGCGGAACAGAATCGATGGGCTGAGTGGCCTAATTCTGCTCCTATGTCTTATGGTCTGATGACCATGAAACTGTTGTCGGAAAAACCCATCTGGTTCCCTTTAGGGAAGGAAATCTGCCGTCCTTACCCCTGTCCGTGACTCCAGAAACACAACAATGTGGTTGACCCTCAGCTGCCCCTCCAAGGGTAACTCGGGATGGGCAATGAATGGTGGCCCAGCCAGCGACACCCATGTCCTGGGTGGGGGGGGGACAGATGGGAAACCTTTCAGCCACACTCCCCCCACCCTTGTCCCAGGCACGACCCATTACAGATTCCCCGTGGTGGGACATCCACCTGTCGCGGAGTGCAGCAAAGTCAGCCACCCTGGCTTGACAGCAGTTGGGGGAGGGAGGGAGTGCAGTTAACTCTATGGAACTGGTGTAGCGGGGAGGAGGCTTGGTTTGTGGGACCCCCACCCTAACCCACTCCACATTGTCCAGGTGAGGATGGGGAAGTGGCGGAGGGGGGGTGTCAGAAAGGAGGTATGATGCCCGATGAAATTTGGCAAATGTACCCGCTGCTTTGCCGGGGAATTTACCTGGGCAGCTTCTGAACCCAACGCTGTGCAAGAGAGTGTGTGTGTGTGTGTGTGTGTGTGTACAGGTGCGTGTCTGTGTGTGTGTGTGTGTGGGGGGGGGGTGGTTTGGTTTTTATTTGGATCTCCAATCCCTCGCGACTTCTTATGACATTATTGTAAGCGGAGAGAGAAAGAAAGAGCGCTGAGACGTTTGGAATTTGTGTGAAGAAAATAACTTCAATGGGATGTGTCGACAGCGCATAACACCTCGACTCTGTGCTAAAACTTAACACTAACGCTTCCTCCCTCTCGTACTGAATTTGTTAATACATCTTGAACATTGCAAATAAAGGTTGTTACACTAATCACGACAAACAAATCCTGGTGTCCTGTGTGTATTGGTGTCACATTCGAACCTGCCCTGTCCACTGAGCTGGAGGGACCACAAGGTTCCATCTCCCAATTTTGGCTTACGCTGCTGTGATTTCCCTCGCGCACGGGTGCTGGGGTTTCAATGGGACGCGGTAAGAAGGAAGCTGTGACAGCCCCTTCACTGTGCTGAATGTTATTGTAGAATCCCTACAGCGTAGAAGGAGACCATTCGGCCCATTGAGTCTGCACCGATCACAATCCCATCCACGCTCTATCCCCATAACCCCACACATTTACCCTGCTAATCCCCCTAGCATAGCCAATCCACCTAACCTGCACATCTTTGGACACTAAGGGGCAATTTAGCATGGCCAATCCACCTAACCTGTGCATCTTTGGACTGTGGGAGGAAACCAGAGCTCCTGAAGGAAACCCACGCAGACACGGGGAGAACGTGCAAAGTCCACACAGACAGTGACCCAAGCCGGGAATCGCATCTGGATCCCTGGAGCTGCGAGGCAGCAGTGCTAACCACTGCGCCACCCTATCACCTAAATTCCCCCTTGACACTCAATCCACAATCAACACACGTTTGGGACGATCGATGGCCACCAGAGGCCGCGGGGTACAATCAGCACTCACAGGACAGAAGTGGGAGGGAGATCTTCGGAAAATAGAAATAAATAATCTTGGGGAGGGAAACTCATCAACTGGGGGGTCGGAGGCCTCCTCCTTGTTTGTATGAAAGCAGGGGAGCTCGACAACAGCCATGCAGGGCCTTGGTGAGACCACATCTGGAGTGCCTGGTTCTGGTCTCCCACATGTGGAGCCAAAGGGTATCATCGCATTCGGAGCAGTTCAGAGAAGGGTCACTCAATTCAATCCTGGGATGAATGAGGGGGCTCATCTTCTGAGGAAAGGTTGGGCCCACACCTACCAGAATGTAGAAGAGTAAGAGGTGATCTTATCGCAAAGTACAAGATCCTGACGGGATTTGATAGGGGTGGACGGAAGGCGAGGATGGTCCCTCCTGGCATCGGGGGAAGCAATGTCTACCTCTGAAGACAGAGATGGCGAGAATGATTCCCTGTCTGATGTCTGTTAGTCTGTGGAATTCCCTTCACCAGAGACAGAGAGAGAGGGGGAGAGAAGTGGGGTCTGGCACAGTGGGTTAACACTGCTGACTCAGCGCCAGGGAGTTGGGTTCAATTCCCAGCTTGGGTCACTGTGTGCATGTTCTCCCCGTGTCTGCGTGGGTTTCCTCCCACAGTCTGAAAGATGTGCTGGTTAGGGTGCATTGGCCGTGCTAAATTTTCCCTTGGTGTAACACGAACAGGTGCCAGAGCGTGGCGACTACGAGATTTTCCCAGTAACTTCATTGCCGTGTTAATGTAAGCCTACGAATCGATAAATAAATTAATAATGGAACAGCAGTCAAATGGGAATACTGATCTGAGCTGGACTTGTGTACTCAAAATTGGCATATCAATTAAACAGGGACTTAAGAATACTGGTCCAAATTGGTCCTGTACACTTAAAACCAGTACACAGGGAAATGGGAATACTCGTCCTGTATACAAATGAAACATGGGGAAATGGGGATACTGGTGAGAGCTGTATTGTCCCGTGTTTGGAGGGGGGAGGAGAGACGGGTATAGGGTTGGGGGGGGGGGGCTTGAGCCGGGGGTGGGAGACAAAGCTGGACCTCTGTCAGCTGGTACACCTCGGGCACTCGAGGCAGCGAGGGTCCATGAGCAGCGACCGACTCCCCCACACCCCTCTGCCAACCTCCGATCTCTCCCTGGCAGAGCACACCGTGCATCTCGAGGGTGAGGGGGGGAAGAGAAATGGCAGAGGGTGGCACAAGGACGAGGGGGGGTATGGGGGGGGTGGGGGGGAGGCTGCGTTTTGGCAAAAGGGAGTGGGAAGGGTGGGGGGGGGTTAAGCCTGGGTGCGACCTAGCGCGCTGATTAAAGAAAACACAGCACTCTGTGTCACCCTGGAGAAGGTTACTGGGAGTTTGAATCTCCAACACAAGGATCTTTTCTCTGGGACCGGAGGTTGTCACATGGGTTCCAGCGCCAGTTGATGACATTAGTCGGGGGGCGGGGGGTACAATGGTGACATTCTTTTCGCTCTCCTCTCTCTCTCCCTTCCCCCACTCCATTTCATTATCTAACCATCACTGCAGCATCCACTTAGTGCTCAGGCCCACGTACGTCGCAGACACTGGGTCATCCAGCACGCCCTACAACCCAGACAGAAAGTTCGGGAAAATATCAGCCTGTCTGGCAGCATCGGGAGAGAGAAAGGGACAGAGACAGAGAGAGAGGGAGACAGAGAGAGAGAGAGAGAGAAAGGGACAGAGAGAGAGAGAGAGAGGGGGACAGAGAGAGAGAGAGAGAGGGGGACAGAGAGAGAGAGAGAAAGGGACAGAGAGAGAGAGAGAGAGAGGGGGACAGAGAGAGAGAGAGAGAGGGGGACAGAGAGAGAGAGAGAGAGGGGGACAGAGAGAGAGAGAGAGAGGGGGACAGAGAGAGAGAGAGAGAGGGGGACAGAGAGAGAGAGAGAGGGGGACAGAGAGAGAGAGAGAGGGGGACAGAGAGAGAGAGAGGGGGACAGAGAGAGAGAGAGGGGGGACAGAGAGAGAGAGAGAGAGAGAGAGAGACAGAGACGGACAGAGAGAGAGAGAGAGAGACAGAGACGGACAGAGAGAGAGAGAGAGAGACAGAGAGAGAGAGACAGAGAGAGAGAGAGAGAGAGACGGGGGGGGGGACACAGAGACAGAGGGGGACAGGGACAGACAGAGAGGGACAGGGACAGAGAGAGGGGGAGCTGTTGTTTCGAGTCTGGATAATTCCTCACTGGAGCTAAATAAAAAAATCAGAACGAGTTTCTGTTGGCTCACTCTCCCCCAGCCCTTCCCCAAACAAATACCACCCTGCCTCACACCCCCCACACCATCCCCAGGGCTCATTCTGCCCCCCTCGCCCTTCCCCTGCGCTCTCCCCACACCTGAACAAATACCTCCCTCCCTTTCTGCCTCATCCCCCCCTCCCTCACTCACTGATTGGGGCGGCGGGAGATTTGGGGTAACACTGGAAACAATACTGTCTCTCTCTCTCTGTCTCTCACTTCCCCCTCCCTCCTGTCTCTACCTGGTCACATCCTCTGGCCCCTTCCTCTCTGTAACCCCCTCCAGCTCCAATACCCCCCCTTCCCTATCTCTGTAACCCCCTCCAGCCCCTACAATCCCCTCCCTATCTCTGTAACCTCCTCCAGTCCCTACAACTCCCTCTCTATCTCTGTAACCTCCTCCAGCCCCTACAACCCCCTCCCTATCTCTGTAACCTCCTCTAGCCCCTACACCCCCCTCCCTATCTCTGTAACCTCCTCCAGCCCCTACACCCCCCTCCCTATCTCTGTAACCTCCTCCAGCCCCTCTGAGATCTGTGTTCCTCCAATTCCGGCCTCTCGAGCATCCCCCAATTCCCATCACTCTGTCATGTTGAGGTTCTCTCCCTTCCTTTAAGATGCTCCTTAAAGGAGTTCTTTGACCTCTTCCTAAGGTGTCCTGGTGTCGTCAGGGTTGGGCTTTATTGGCGCTACCACCCCCCCACAGCTCCTTGGGGTCTTTTTTCTGCAACGTGGGAGACAGTGCCTGAATAAGAGACATACAGCAGATGATAGAGAAAGCAGACACCATCTTTCTGGCCCTGCACTCAACCCTGGGACATCCATGTCACACTCCTACGTGCGGCCAAATTCCCCTCCAATTCATTTTCAAGTTTGCTGACAACACGACCGTAGTGGGTCGGATCTCAAACAATGATGAGACAGAGAACAGGAATGAGATAGAGAATCTGGTGAACTGGTGCGGCAACAATAATCTCTCCCTCAGTGTCAACAAAACGAAGGAGATTGTCATCGACTTCAGGAAGTGTAAAGGAGAACATGCCCCTGTCTACATCAATGGGGACAAAGTGGAAATGGTCGCAAGCTACAAGTTTTTAGGTGTCCATGTCACCAACCTGTCCTGGATCCCCCCATGCCGACACTATAGTTAAGAAAGCCCCACCAATGCCTCTACTTTCTCAGAAGACTGAGGAAATTTGGCATGTCAGTTACGACTCTCACCAACTTTTACAGATGCTCCATAGAAAGTATTCTCTCTGGCTGTATCACAGCCTGGTCTGGGCTCCTGCTCTGCCCAAGACCGCAAGGAACTACAAAAGGGTCATGAATGTAGCCCCAATCCATCACACAAACCAGCCTCCCATCCATTGACTCTGTCTACACTTCCCACTGCCTCAGGAAAAGCAGCTGGCATAATTAAGGACCTCCCCCACACCCCGGACATTCTCTCTTCTACCTTCTTCCATCAGGAAAAAGATACCAAAGTCTGTGGTCATGTACCGACCAACTCAAGAACAGCTTCTTCCCTGCTGCTGTCAGACTTTTGAATGGACCTACCTCGCATTAAGTTGATCTTTCTCAACACCCTCGCTGTGACTGTAACACTGCATTCTGCACCCTCTCCTTTCCTTCTCTATGAGCAGTATGCTTTGTCTGCATAGTGCACAAGAAACAATACTTCTCACTGTGTGTT
The DNA here is from genome assembly GCF_965287045.1 of Carcharhinus amblyrhynchos. Taxonomy (NCBI): domain Eukaryota; kingdom Metazoa; phylum Chordata; class Chondrichthyes; order Carcharhiniformes; family Carcharhinidae; genus Carcharhinus; species Carcharhinus amblyrhynchos. The sequence continues at coordinate 342,577 of NW_027649862.1, forward strand.
AATACGTGTGACAATAATAAATCAAATAATAAGACTAGTAGTATTTTTTGACTACAGCTCAGCCTTCAACACCATTATTCCCACGAAACTCATCTCCAAACTCCATGGCCTGGGCCTGGGCTCCTCCCTCTGTGACTGGATCCTGAACTTCCGAACTCACAGACCGCAATCTGTAAGGACAGGCAACACCACCTCCTCCACGATCACCCTCAACATCGGTGCCCCACAAGGCTGTGTTCTCAGCCCCCTTCCATGCTCCTTATACACCTCTGACTGTGTGGCCAAACTCCCTTCTAACTCCATTTTCAAGTTTGCTGATGACACCACCATAGTGGGTCAGATCTCAAATAATAAATCAAATTAAATGGAATGTTGGCATTTATAGCGAAAGGAACGGAATATAAAGGTAAGGAAGTATTGTCACAACTATACAAGGCATTGGTGAGGCCGCAACTGGTGTATTGTGCACCGTTTTGAGACGAGGTGTAGTGACATTGGAGGCAGCTGACTAGATTGATTCCAGAGATACAAACGCAGAACACAGGAGCAGGAGGAGGCCATTCAGCCCCTCGAGCCTGCTCCACCATTCATCATCACTATGACTGATCATCCAACTCAATAGCCTAATCCTGCTTTCTCCCCATAACCTTTGATCCCGTTCACCCCCAGTGCGATATCCAGCCGCCTCTTGAATACATTCAATGTTTTGGCATCAACTACTTCCTGTGGGAATGAATTCCACAGGCTCACTGGGTAAAGAAATGTCTCCTCACCTCCGTCCTAAATGGTCTACCCTGAATCCTCCGACTGTAACCCCCTGGTTCTGGACTTCCCCCACCATCGGGAACATCCTCCCTGCATCAACCCTGTCTAGAACTTAGAATTTTCTCAGTTATTACCATTATCTTGAGATTGAGTGTGTGTCTGTATATGAACTAAATCCTGCACTCACCTGCTGAAGGAGCGACACTTCGAAAGCTCGTGCTACCAAATAAACCACTGGATTTTAACCTGGGGTTGTGAGACTTCTGACTGAATGTTATAAGATGAGGGGTTTGTCGTAATGAAGAGAGATCAAAGAGTTTCGGCAAATATTCTCTGGAATTTAGAAGAATGAGGGGAGATCAAATCGAGATATACAAAATGATAAAATTTGATTTATATCACATGTATTAGTATAGAGTGAAGAGTATTGTACCCGGGACATGCACTCAGACCCTGCGCGGTTCAGCTGGTGGGGGATGTATTCACAAACATCTTCAATCTCTCTCTACACCAATCGGAGGTCCCTATCTGCTTCAAGAAGATGACCATCAATCCACTATCTAAGGAGAGCCAAGCAGCGTGCTTTAATGACGATCGGCCAGTGGCTCTGACATCCATCGTCATTATGAAGTGCTTTGAAAGGTTAGTCATGGCACAAATCTGTTCCAGCCTCCCGGACTACCTGGATCCACTGCAGTTCGCCAACTGCTGCAACAGGTCCACAGCAGACGCCACCTCCCTGGCCCTGCACTCAACCCTGGAACACCTAGATAACAAGGACAGCTGTGTCACACTCCTATTTATTGCCTACAGCTCAGCCTTCAACACCATTATTCCCACAAAACTCATTTCCAAACTCCGTGGCCTGGGCCTCGGCTCCTCCCTCTGCCACTGGATCCTGAACTTCCCAGCCCACAGATCACCAGTCAGTAAGGATAGGCAACAAAACCTCCCCCACGATCATCCTGATGGCACAGTAGTTAGCACTGCTGCTTCACAGCTCCAGGGTCCTGGGCTCGATTCCCAGCTCAGGTCACTGTCTGTGTCGAGTTTGCACATTCTCCTGTCTGCATGGGTTTCCTCCAGGTTCTCCGGTTTCCTCCCACAGTCCAAACATGTGCGGGTTAGGTTGATTGGCTATGCTAAGAAATTGCCCCTTCGTGTCCAGGGATACGTAGGTTAAAGGGATTAGTGGGTATAATATGTAGGGATATGGGGGTAGGGCCTGGGTGGGATTGTGTTCGGTGCAGACTTAATGGGCTGAAGGACCTCTTTCTGCACTGTAGGATTCTATGATCTTCAACACCGGTGCCCCACAAGGCTGTGTTCTCAGCCCCCTACTACACTCCTTATACACCTCGGACCGTGTGGCCAAATCCCCTCCAATTCGATTTTCCAGTTTGCCGATGACACCACTGTAGTGGGTCGGATCTCAAACAATGATGAGACAGAGTCCAGGAATGAGATAGAAAATCTGGAACTGGTACAGCAACAATAATCTCTCCCTCAATGTCAACAAAACGAAGGAGATTGTCATCGACTTCAGGAAGTGTAAAGTAGAACATGCCCCTGTCTACATCAACGGGGATGAAGTAGAAAGGGTCGAGAGCTTCAAGTTTTTAGGTATCAAGATCACCAAATTCCTGTCCTCGTCTCCCCCACGCCGACACTACAGTTAAGAAAGCCCCATCAACACTTCTTTTTTTCCTCAGAAGACTGAGGAAATTTGACACGTCAGCTATGACTGTCACCAACTTTTATAGATGCTCCATAGAAAGCATTCTTTCTGGTTGTATCACAGCTTGGTCTGGGCTCCTGCTCTGCCCAAGACCGCAAGGAACTACAAAAGGGTGGTGAATGTAGCCCAATCCATCACACAAACCAGCCTCCCATCCATTGACTCCGTCTACACTTTCCGCTGCCTCGGGGAAAAGCAGCCAGAATAATCAAGGACCCCCCCGACACACCCCGGACATTCTCTCTTCCGCCTTCTTCCAGCGGCAAAAAGATACAAGAGTCTGAGGTCCCGTACCGACCAACTCGAGAACAGCTTCTTCCCTGCTGCTGTCAGACTTTTGAATGGACCTATCTTGCATTAAGTTGATCTTTCTCTAAACCCTCGCTGTGACTGTAACACTACATCCTGCACCCTCTCCTTTCCTTCTCTATGAACGGTGTGCTTTGTCTGGATAGCATGCAAGCTTTGATTTGATTTATTATTGTCACATATATTGGGACATAATGAAAAGTTTTTTTTTTGCGCGCTATACAGACAAAGCATACCATTCATAGAGAAGGAAAGGACAGAGTGCAGAACGTAGTGTTACAGTCACAGTGAGGGTGTAGAGAAAGATCAACTTAATGCGAGGTAGGTCCATTCAAAAGTCTGACAGCAGCAGGGAAGGAGCTGTTCTTGGGTCAGTCGGTGCGTGACCTCAGACTTTTTCCCGACAGAAGAAGGTGGAAGAGAGAATGTCCGGGGTGCGTGAGGGTGGGGGGGGTCCTTAATTATGCCAGCTGCTTTTCCCAAGGCATGGAAAGGTCCGGCTAAAATAGACATGGAGCGGATGCTTCCTCTCGTGGGACATTCTAGGACGAGAGGTCTCGGGATAAGGGGCAGCAAATTTAAAACAGAGTTGGAGGGGAAACGACTTCTCCCAAAGGAATTCACTGCCCCAAAGGGCGGTGGATGCTGGGACAATGAGTACATTCAAGGAGGAGTTGGACAGATTTTTAAATTGGTAATGGGGTGAAGGGTTATGGGGAAAACACAGGAAAATGGGGATGAGGAGCATATCAGCCATGGCGGAGTGGACTTGATGGGCTGAATGGCCTTATTCAGCTCCTTTATCTTATGAACTCGTTCTGAAGTTACTGCTCTGTTGCTCTCACAGAAAGGGACAGAGCCACAGATCATTAGTACAACAGGCCACATTCAGGTGGGCAGCAATGAGTCCAGGGACGTCCAGGCCCAGCTGGGGTAGCAGAACAAGGGAGGATCTATTAGACCCATACCACTGGTGTGCCACTGGGACAGAGGCAGCTGTCAGCACTGCCACACCAATATTATTAACAGAAAGGGGAAGGATTTACCAAAACCACGTCTCAGTTTCACATCCTACTGCGCGGCCAATCTTAGCACCTTTTTTTAAACCCACTATTCAACTGTCAGGTTCTTACTCCTCCGTGCCCCTTCCCACCTTATACTCGAATCCCCACAGTGCAGAAGGGGGTCTGTGCGGACCACAATCCCACCCAGGCCCTATCCCCACGAATCCACCTAACCTGCACACCTTTGCGACTGTGGGAGGAAACCCAAACAGACATGGGGAGAACACACAGACTCCACGCAGTCACCCAAGGCTAGGATTCACCTTGACTGATGGACGTACAGAACGAGGCCATTCGGCCCATTGAGCCTGCACCGTCCAACATTCCCACTCACGCCCTATCCCCATAACCCCTCATTATTTACCTTGCTAATCTCCTGACACTAAGGGGCAATTTAGCACGACCAATCCACCTAACCTGCACATCTTTGGACACTAAGGGACAATTTAGCACGGCCAATCCACCCTAACCTGCACATCTTTGGACACTAAGGGGCAATTTAGCATGGCCAATCCACCTAACCTGCACATCTTTGGACACTAAGGGACAATTTAGCATGGCCAATCCACCTAACCTGCACATCTTTGGACACTAAGGGACAATTTAGCATGGCCAATCCACCCTAACCTGCACATCTTTGGACACTAAGGGACAATTTAGCATGGCCAATCCACCCTAACCTGCACATCTTTGGACACTAAGGGGCAATTTAGCATGGCCAATCCACCCTAACCTGCACATCTATGGAGTGTTAGCGTATTCACAAGTTATTGTGGTAAATGTATAGCTATTCTCCCTGCTGGCCAGCAGGGCTGTTCCTTCCGCAGATTTCTTGCCCTCCCCTCCCCTCTCTCTCTCTCTCTCATCGCATACTTGTGAAACCAGTTTACAAGGAAATCGCAGAGGGACAGAAAGAGAACAACGCTCTCACTGAGACTTGACACTGTCCTGCCCTATCAGACCGCGAATTTGAACCAAGTGAGAGAGAGCGAGGCGGGAGGGGGGGTGGCGGTGGAGGTTGGTGTGGAAGCAGAAACAAGCGGAGGAAAAAACTTTGGCGGAAAAGTTCACAGCCGCGAGACCGAGGAGAAGCAACTTCAGAAGTATTCACGTCCTCTGCTTCCCCCCCCACCACCACCACCCCCAGGAGAATGAGGGCGTGGGATCGCTGAACCCAGAACAAGGTAACTCCTACAAATGAAAAAAGTTCCAGGGAAAGTTTGTGGAACTAACTTTTTCGTCAGCTGCGGGATAGGGGGTCGGGGGGGGAGGGGGGTGTTGGTGGATGGGGGGGGTTCTCAGCACTGACGCTGTCTACTGGACGTCTGCAGGGATCTAACAATCAGCTGATTTCAAAGGGAGAGGTCAAGCTCCAACTACTTGTCGCTGGTTCAACTGTTTATTTAATCGTCTAGGGCTCCTCCTTCCCCCACCCCCTCAACTTCCAGCGACGCCTGTACAGGTTCCACTGTTTCCCCCAAGTCCTTCCTCTTGTCCACCACCTCCTCCCCGCCCCCCCTCACCCCACCCGGGTGTACCCTACCCAGCCTCCCTCCCTCGCTCGCTCAGGCCCCTCAAGCTGCCGGCAGCCTGAACCCTCGCCGACTGGGAACACCCCAGGCTTTGCTGTGGCCCAGGACGGGCAAAGGGAGGGGGCGAGAGGGAATGTCTCCCCCCCCCCCCCCCCAAAGGCTGTCTCAGTAATTATCTTTGCCTCGGGCTGCCTTTTACATAATCCACATTCCTCCCGACTGCTCCCCCCCCGCCCCAACCCCACACACACAGACCAGCTAGTTAATTACAAACATATATCGCAACTATTTGACACCCCCTCCCTATCTCTGTAATCTTCTCCAGCCCCTACACCCCCTCCCTATCTCTGTAACCCCCCTCCAGCCCCCTACACCCCCTCCCTATCTCTGTAACCCCCCTCCAGCCCCCTACACCCCCTCCCTATCTGTGTAAACCTCTCCAGTGCCCTGCACTCCCTATCTCTGTAACCCCCTCCAGCCCCTACACCCCCTCCCTATCTCTGTAACCCCCTCCAGCCCCTACACCCCCTCCCTATCTCTGTAACCCCCTCCAGCCCCTACACCCCCTCCCTATCTCTAACCTCCTCCAGTCCCTACACCCCCCTCCCTATCTCCAACCTTCTCCAGTCCCTACACCCCCTCCCTATCTCTAACCTCCTCCAGTCCCTACACCCCCTCCCTATCTCTGTAACCCCCTCCAGCCCCTACACCCCCTCCCTATCTCTGTAACCCCCTCCAGCCCCTACACCCCCTCCCTATCTCTGTAACCCCCTCCAGCCCCCTACACCCCCCTCCTTATCTCCAACCTTCTCCAGTCCCTACACCCCCTCCCTATCTCTAACCTCCTCCAGTCCCTACACCCCCTCCCTATCTCTGTAACCCCCTCCAGCCCCTACACCCCCTCCCTATCTCTGTAACCCCCTCCAGCCCCTACACCCCCTCCCTATCTCTGTAACCCCCTCCAGCCCCCTACACCCCTCTCCCTATCTCTGTGACCTCCTCCAGTCCCTACAGCCCTCTGAGATCTCTGTCCTCCTCCGTTTCCGGCCTCGAGCTTCCCCTGATTCCCATCACTCCACTGTTGGTGGCTGTACCTTCAACTTCCTGGGGCGGGGCCGGGGGCCCTAAACTCTGGAATTCCCTCTCTAAATCCTTTTCTGTTTGTTTTAAAACCTAAGCTCTGGGTCACGTATGCTAACGGCTCAGTGGCCTAATGATAAGCTCTTTGCTGTGATCTCTGAAGTATCTGCGATATACCCACGGGTTAAGATGCAGTACTGATTTCAATAGACCTCCCAAAATGTTATGGTTTTCCATTTGTGGGACATGGGTGTCGCTGGCTGAGCCAGGGTTTATTACCCATCCCTAGTTGCCCCTTGGAGGGGGCAGTTGAGAGACAACCACATTGCTGTGTGGCTCTGGGGTCACATGTAGGCCAGACCAGGGTAAGGACGACAGATTTCCTTCCCTAAAGGGAACCAGATGGGTTTTTCCGACAGTGGTTTCGTGGTCATCAGTGGAGAAGTGTAAAGGAATCATAGAATCTCTACAGTGTAGAAGGAGGTCATCTGGCCCATTGTGTCTGCACTGACAACAATCCCACCCAGGCCCTATCCCATAACCCCACATATTTACCACACTAATCTCTCTAATCTATGCATCCTGGGACACTAAGGAACAATTTAGCACGGCCAATCCCGCTAACCTACATATCTTGGGACTGTGGGAGGAAACCCACGCAGACACAGGGAGAGAACGTGCAGACTCTGCACAGACAGTGACGCAAGCTGGGAATCAAACGTGAAGCTGTGAGACAGCAGTGCTAACCCACTGCACCGCCCAAATTAATTATTAATAATAAACAATTAATTCCAGACTTTTTTTTATTGAATTCAAATTCCACCATCTGCCGTGGGCGGGATTCGAACCAGAACATTCACTGAGTTTCTGGATTAATGGTCTAGCGATAATACCACTGGGCCATCGCCTTCCCCTGGAGGTTTTAAGACATAGAGGTTTACAGCATGGAAACAGGCCCTTCGGCCCAACTTGTCCATGCTGCTCCTTTTTTAAAATCCCTAAGCTCATCCCAATTGCCTGCGTTTGCCCCCTATCCCTCTATAGCCATCGTACCCATGTAACTGTCTAAATGCTTTTTTCAAGGGAAATGGTCAGATACTGAAGAGTGCAGTAGAACAGAGGGATCTGGAAATACAGATACATAATTCCCTAAAAGTGGCGTCACAGGTAGATCGGGTCATAAAGAGTGCTTTTGGAACATTGGTCTTTATAAATCAAAGTATTGAGTATAAGAGTTGGAGTGTTATGTTGAGGTTGTAGAAGACATTGGTGAGGCCAAATCTAGAGTATTGTATGCAGTTTTCATCACCTAATTACAGGAAGGATATTAAAAAGGTTGAAAGGATCAGGAAGGCAAATGGGATGCTGGCTTTTATAGCGAGGGGGATAGAATATAAAAGCAGGGAGGTTTTGCTGCAACTGTACAGGGCACTGGTGAGGCCACAGCTGGAGTACTGTGTGCAGTTTTGGTCGCCGCACTTACGCAAGGATATTTTGGCCTTGGAGGGAGTGCAGAGGAGGTTCACTAGGCTGATACCGGAGATGAGGGCGTTGAACTATGAAGAGAGGCTGAATAGACTGGGTTTGTAATTGTTGGAGTTTGGAAGGATGAGGGGGGATCTTATAGAGACGTAAAAGATAATGAAGGGAATGGATAGGGTAGAGGTTGAGAGATTCTTCCCGCTCAGAAAGGACAGCAGGACTAGAGGGCACAGTCTCAAGATAAGGGGAGAGCAGTTCAGAATGGAGTTGAGGAGGAACTTCTTCACTCAAAGGGTGATGAATCTCTGGAATTCTCTGCCCGTTGATGTGGTGGAGGCTACCTCACTAAATATATTTAAGACACGGGTAGATAGGTTTTTGGTAGACAAGGGAATTAAGGGTTATGGGGAGAAAGCGGGAAAGTGGAACTGAGCCACTTCAGGTCAGCCATGATCTTATTGAATGGCGGGGCAGGCTCGAGGGGCTAGATGGCCTACTCCTGCTCCTATTTCTGATGTTCTTATGAAAGAGCGCAGAGAAGGTTCACAAGGATGCTGCCGGGACTTGAGAAGCTGAGTTACAGAGAGAGATTGAATAGGTTAGGACGTTATTCCCTGGAGTGTAGAAGAATGAGGGGAGATTTGATAGAGGTGGACAAGATTTTGATGGGTATAGATAGAGTGAATGCAAGCAGGCTTTTCCTCTGAGGCTAGGGGAGAAAAAAACCAGAGGGCATGGGTTAAGGGTGAAAGGAGAAAAGTTTAAAGGGAATATTAGGGGAGAATCTTCACTCAGAGAGTGGTGGAAGTGTGGAACGAGCTGCCGGATGAAGTGGTAAATGCGGGCTCACTTTCAACATTCAAGAAAAACTTGGGCAGGTACACAGATGAGAGGGGTGTGGAGGGATATGGTCCAGGTGCAGGTCAGTGGGACTAGGCAGAAAAATGGTTCGGTACAGGCAAGAAGGGCCAAAGGACCTGTTTCTGTGCTGTAATGTACTGTGGTTCTAAAAGAGAAAATTGTACCCACCTCTACTACTACCTGCGGCAGCTCGTTCCAGACACTCACCACCCTCTGTGTGAAAAAGTTGCCCTTCTGGGCGCTTCTGTATCTCTCCCACTTGTAACACTGGGGTCCGTTTCTCCACAGTTGGGGAACAGGAGTGGAGCCGGACGCGAATATGGACTCTGCGGCAGCCTCGGGCAGACCCTCTGGCAGCGTGGCGGGTGGAATCCGAGAGTACAAGATCGTGATGCTGGGGGCAGGGGGAGTCGGCAAGAGCGGTGAGTGCTCGCACATGCTGTTGGACTGAGTTTCGGGGTTCGAATACCCACCCCCTGTATCCACCACTGCGGTATCCCAGGGGCAGGCACTGCTTGGACACATGGCCACGTGTCACACCGGCACTCCAGATTTGTGTGGGGGTGGGGGGGGTAGTCTCCGAGAGGGAGCTTTGCCCAGTGTTCCCGCAACAGGACAGAGACCTACCACCCCCACCCAGAGTTCGCTTCAGCCTCAGTTCCCTAACAGCACCATGGCTGTACCTACACCGCGTGGGATTGCAGAGGTTCAAACCAGTAGCTCCATAAGACATAGGAGCAGAATGAGGCCACTCTGCCCATCGACTCTGCTCCCCCATTCAATCACGGCTGATATTTTTCTCATCCCCCATTCTCCTGCCTTTTCCCCATAACCCCTGATCCCCATATTAATCAGGAACCTATCGATCTCTGTCTTAAAGACACTCAGTGACCCGGCCTCCTCTGTGACAAAGAGTTCCACACATTCCCCACTCTCTGGCTGAAGAAATTCCTCCTCATCTCTGTTTTAAAGGATCGTCCCTTTAGCCTGAGGTTGTGCCCTCTGCTTCTAGTTTTTCCTACTAGTGGAGACAGACAGAGACAGAGGCTTTCCTCAAGATAACAGGAAATAAAGGAGTCTCTTCAGGCCCTTGAGCTCGATTACAGAATCTCTGCAGTGCAGAAGGAGGCCATTCGGCCCATTGGGGCTGCACTGGCTCACCGAAAGACCGTTCTACCCAATCCCCTTGCTTTATCCCCATAACCTTGCACACTCTCTCTTTCCAGATACCAACGCATTCTCCATTTCAGATACCCCAATCGAACCTGCCTACACTGCTCCGTCACAGGAAGCTCGTCACAGGAGTCCACAATTACATTGTGTAAAAAAATCTCCCCCCCCACCCCGACCCTTTACCCTCCTTCATCCCTGCCTCTTTCGCCCAGTATAGTTTAAAGTATTTTCTTATTTATTAGTGTCAGAAGTAAGGCTTACATTAACACTGCAATGAAGTTCCTGTGAAAATCCCCTAGTCACCACACTCCTGTTTGGGTACACAGAGGGAGAATTTAGCACGGCCAATGCACCCTAACCAGCACGTCTTTCAGATTGTGGGAGGAAAGCGGAGCACCCAGAAGAAACCCACACAGACACGGGGAGAATGTGCAGACTTCACACAGGCAGTGACCCGAGCCAGGAATCGAACCCAGGTCCCTGGCACTGTGAGGCAGCAGTACTAACCACTTTGTCACCCCATGTTCATGATGCTGTCTTGAGAGGGAAACAGTGTCTCACTATTTACCTTGTCCATACCCCTCAGGATCTTGAATCTCTCGTTCAAATCACCTCTCGGCCATCTTTTCTCCAAGGAAAACAGTCCCAAATTCTCCAATCAATCCTACAGTTCCTTATCCCTGGAACCTCCCCTCCAACACCTTCATATCCTTCCTCACATACAGAGCCCCGAACTGGACACAGTGCCCCGAGTGAGGCCTTGGGGAAGCGATGGCCTAGTGGTATTATTGCGAGACTATTAATTCAGAAACTCAGCTAATGTTCTGGGGGACCCGGGTTCGAATCCCACCCACGGCAGATGGTGGAATATGAATTCAATAAAAAAAATCTGGAATTAAGAATCTACTGATGACCCATTGTCGGAAAAACCCATCTGGTTCCCTTTAGGGAAGGAAATCTGCCGTCCTTACCCCGGTCTGGCCTACATATGACTCCAGAGCCACAACAATGTAGTTGGGTCTCAACTGTTAGGGGCAATTTAGCATGGCCAATTCACCTCGCCCGTACATCTTTGGACACTGAGGCAATTTGATTTCATTTATTATTGTCACATGTATTGGGATACAGTGAAAAGTATTGTTTCTTGTGCACTATACAGATAAAGCATACCGCTCATAGAGAAGGAAAGGAGAGGGTGCAGAATGTAGTGTTACAGTCACAGCGAGGGTGTAGAGAAAGATCAACTTAATGCGAGGTAGGTCCATTCAAAAGTCTGACAGCAGCAGGGAAGAAGCTGTTCTTGGGTCGGTCGGTGCGTGACCTCAGACTTTTTCCCGACAGAAGAAGGTGGAAGAGAGAATGTCCGGGATGCGTGGGGTCCTTAATTATGCCGGCTGCTTTTCCCCGAGGCAGCGAGAAGTGTAGACAGAGTCAATGGATGGGAGGCTGGTTTGCATCGAGTCATAGAGGTTGACAGCATGGAAACAGGCCCTTCAGCCCAACTTGTCCATGCTGCCCTCTTTTTTAAACCCCTAAGCTAGTCCCAATTGCCTGTGTTTGGTCCATAATCCCTCTATACCCATCTTACCCATGTAAATGCTTTTTAAAAGACAAAATTGTACTCGTCTCTACTACTGCCTCTGGCAGCTCGTTCCAGACACTCACCACCCTCTGTGTGAAAAAATTGCCCCTCTGGACCCTTTTGTATCTCCACTCTCGCACCTTAAACCTCTGCCCTCTAGTTTTAGACTCCCCTCCCTTTGGGAAAAGATATTGACTATCTAGCTGATCTGTGCCCCTCATTATTTTATAGACCTCTATAAGATCACCCCTCAGCCTCCTACACTCCAGAGGAAAAAGTCCCAGTCTATCTCAGTCTATCCTTATAACTCAATCCATCAAGTCCCGGTAGCATCTTTTCTGCACTCCTTCTAGTTTAATAACATCCTTTCTGTAATAGGGTGACCAGAACTGTGTACGCATTTTTGAGGAATGGAGTGGGGATTGACGAAGGGGGCAATTTTTCCACAGAGCCAGTACGGGGATGGAAGGGCTGAAGGGCCACATTCTGTTGGCGCCTCGCCATCTCAGCGACCACGAGTCAGATTTAGCCCCTCAAAGCTTCAAGCGGGAGAACGACGCTGAGTTTTTAACCACTCAGTCTTGCGTGGGCCTTCATTTACCTGGCTGCCTTGCCTTCAGCGGTTGCTAGGTTGCTTTCTGTCTCCTAGTGACGACACGGGGGAGCCGTAGTTACCCAACCGCCTGTCAGGTCGGCTGACGGGTAGTTGATTGAGGCTTTAAACAATCAGTTCTTTGTGAGGCACATTTCCCCTGGGTAACAGGCTATCTGCGTCTCAATTGAAAATCTGGCACTCTCAATCTGCAGACAGAGAGAGAGAGATGGATTACCGAATAGGAAATAACCTTTTTAATTCCTTTGTACAGTATTTCCAATTCTCCTATCAGATTCCTTTGCTTTACTTAGTCCATTCGGCCCCTCTGCTCCGTACTGGATGTTCTGTTCCACATGCACCTCCTCTCGCTCCCGCCGCCCCCCCCGCAACTCCTCACATTTACCTGAATCTCTCTCCAAGTCTCAACACCAAATTCACAATCCACCATGGATTAATCATCTTGGTACACTGCTGCAACCGAGACAGGTTATCAAGAAACGATCCCTCGGGAGCAGGAGTAGGGCCCTCGAGCCTGCTCCGCCATTCATCAAGATCAGGGCAGCCCCTTCCCCACCACCATGTTCCTTCCCCCCTTTGTCTTAATCCAGCCTCACTCACCCTCCCCTCCCCCACCAACCCCTCCCTTCTACACATCTTATTTATTAGTCTCACGAATGAGCTTACGTTCACACTGCAATGAAGTTACTGTGAAAATTGCCTAGTTGCCCTAGTTACCTAGTTGTCCAGGTACATGGAGGGACAATTTAGCATGGCCAACCCACCTAACCTGCACATCTTTGGACACCAAGGGGCAATTTAGCATGGTCAATCCCCCTAACCTACACATCTTTGGACACTAAGGGGCAATTTAGCACGGCCAATCCACCCTAACCTGCACATCTTTCGGAATATGGGAGGAAACCAGAGCACCTGGAGGAAACCCACACAGACACGGGGAGAATTTGCAGACTCCACACAGACAGTGACTCAAACCAGGAATCCAACCCAGGTCCCTGGCGCTGTGAGGCAGCAGTGCTAACCACTGTGCCACCTAGCGTATTGTGTTAAGAGGGAAACAGCACCTCACTATTTCCCTTGTTCACACCCCTCACGATCTTGAATACATCCTTGTTTTCTCCAACGAGAACAGTGCCAAACTCTCCGATCAATCCTACAGTTCTGTATCCCTGGAATGATTCTTGTGAGTCTCCTCTGCACTCTCTCCAACACCTTCCTATCCTTTAAGTATGGAGTCCAGACACACTGCCCTGGAGGAGGCCAAACTTGGATCTTATACAAGCGAAAGCCATAACCTTCTCAGACTTGTAAATTGTCTGAACTTTGCTGGGCCCAGTTTTCCCCATCTCCCAGTCATAGAAAACAGGGTGGTATAGTGGGTTAGCGCTGCTGCCTCACAGCGCCGAGGACATGAGTTCAATTCCAGCCTCAGACAACTGATTGTCATAATTCACAAGACTAAGGAGCACCATTAGGCCATTCTGCCCATCAAATCCACTCCACCATAGCTGATATACTGCTCATCCAAATTTTCCTGCCTTCTCCCCATTACCCATTAAAAATCTGTCCAACCCCTCCTTAAATGTACTCACTGTCCCAGCACCCACTGCACTTTGGGGCAGCGAATTCCACAGATTCACAACCCTTTGGGAGTAGTAGTTCCTCCTCAACTCTGTTTTAAATTTGCTGTCCCTTATCCTGAGACCTCTCATCCTAGAATGTCCCACAAGAAGAAGCATCCGCTCCACGTCTACTTTATCCAAACCTTTTACCATCCTGTACACCTCAATTTGATCTCTCCTCATTCTTCTGAATTCCAGAGAGTATCGGCCTAAACTGTTCAGTCTCTCTTGATGCAACAAACCCCTCAACCCTGGAATCAATCCAGTGATGTGTGTGGAGCTTAGACGTTCTCCCAATGTCTGTGTGGGCTTCCTCCCACACTTCAAAGATGTGTGGGTTAAGTGGATTGGCCATGCTAAATTGCCCCTTAGTGTCCAAAGATGTGTAGGTTAGGGTGGATTGGTCATGTTAAATGCATGGGTTATTGGGAAAGGGCGGGGAGACGGCCTGTGTCAGAGAGTCGGTGCAGATGTGATGGGACGAATGGCTTCTGCTGCATTGCAGGGATTTTATGATTCTATTCCATGAAACAAAGTGAGCTTCCTCAAGTGTGGCTCAATCAGATATATTGCTCACACTTATTCTGTTGGCTATCCAAATACCCTGGGACAGGGGCCCTGGATAGTACGATTAGTAAAGGATGGTGAATGAGGGCATGGTGGAGGGAACGTATCAGTAGGTTTCAGCAAACAGTCTACAGAGTTTATTTAAACAGCGCACTGCAGCAAACAGTCTACAGAGTCTATTTAAACTGTGAAGTTCCAGGAGTGATTGTCAAGAAACTACGATAGTATCTCTATCCCAGGTATGATAGAGTTATACACAGTTACATCTGAAGGATTAATTTGATATTATCTTTGCAGCTATGACGATGCAGTTCATCAGCCACCGATTCCTCGATTATCATGATCCAACCATCGGTAAGCAACTGCTTCAGTCTGAATGATTCAGTTTGGGAATCCAACTATCGCAGAAATAGCATCCAGATGTGTTTGATGGGGGAACAGTGTAGAGGGAGCTTTACTCTGTATCTAACCCCGTGCTGTACCTGTCCTGGGAGTGTTTGATGGGGGGACAGTGTAGAGGGAGCTTTACTCTGTATCTAACCCCGTGCTGTACCTGTCCTGGGAGTGTTTGATGGGAGACAGTGTAGAGGGAGCTTTACTCTGTATCTAACCCCGTGCTGTACCTGTCCTGGGAGTGTTTGATGGGGGACAGTGTAGTGAGAGCTTTTCTCTGTATCTAACCCCGTGCTGTACCTGTCCTGGGAGTGTTTGATGGGGGAACAGTGTAGAGAGAGCTTTACTCTGTATCTAACCTGTACCTGCCCTCAGAGTGTTTAATGGAAGATAGGGGAGAGTGAACTTTTACTCTGTATCTAATCCCTATCTCTATAACCACATCCAGCCCCTATATCATGGGGGTGTAGGGGCTGGAGGAGGTTGCAGCGATAGGGCGGGGGCGCGCAGCAATGGGGAGGGGGGCACAGTGATAGGGAGGGGGTGTCGGGGACTGGAGGAGGTTACAGAGATAGAGAGGGGGTGCAGGGGCTGGAGGAGATTGCAATGATAGGGAGGAAATGTAATGAGAGCCCTCCTTCATTCTCATGCCCCATTGTGTTTAAAACTCTCTCCATTTCTCAGAGGATGCCTACAAGACAAGAGTCCGTATTGACGATGAATCAGCACATCTGGATATCCTGGATACAGCTGGACAGGTAAGTTTACACAGGGTCAACACCAGCCCGAGAGGATGGAGGACCTGCCTGACCATGGAACCCAACCCTAACCCCAGTCCTCCACAGGGTCACAGAGATATACAGCAGGGACACAGGCCATTCAGCCCATCTCCTGCATGCCGTGTTTCCCAATCTGAGCTAGTCCCATTGGCCTGAGTAGGGCCCATCTCCCTCTAAACCTTTCCCGTCCAGGTACCTGTCCAAATGTCTTTTAAATGTTGTCTTTGTCCCTGTCTCTACCACCCCCTCTGGGAGCTCATTCCCCACACACACCACCCCTCTGTGTGAAAAAGTTGCCCCTCAGGTCCCCCTTTCCTCTCTCACCTTAACCCTCTGCCCTCTAGTTTTGGATTCCCCTCTCGACTGAACTAATCCCATTTGCCTGCTTTGGCCCACATCATGGAATCCCTGCTGTGCACAAGGAGGCATTCGGCCCATCGAGCCAGCACCGACCACAAGTCCAATCTCCGTAACCCCAAGCATTTGCCCTAGCTAATCCCCCTGACACGAAGGGGCAATTTAGCATGGCCAATCCACCTAACCTACACATTTTTGTTCACTAAGGGGCAATATAGCCTGGCCATTCTACTTAATCTGCAAATCTTTCGGACTGTGGGAGAAAGCCCACGCAGACACGGGGAAGAACATGCAGACTCCACACAGACAGTGATCCAAGCCGGGAATTGATCGACCTCACATTAAGTTGATCTTTCTCTACACCCTCGCTGTGACTGGAACACTACATTCTGCACCCTCTCCTTTCCTTCTCTATGAATGGTATGCTTTGACTGTATAGCGCGCAAGAAACAATACTTTTCACTGTATCCCAATACATGTGACAATAATAAATCAAACTGAATCACCATGTTTCAGGCAGAGTTTACAGCCATGAGGGACCAGTACATGCGTGGGGGCGAAGGATTCATCATCTGTTACTCCATCACAGACCGTCGCAGCTTCCAGGAGGCCATCGAGTTCAAGCAGCTTATCTACCGCGTGCGGCACACCTACGACATCCCAGTGGTCCTCGTGGGCAACAAGTCAGACCTGTGCAACCTTCGCCAGGTAAGGGAAGGACGGAGGCACAGCCCCCGGCCAGGTCCTCACTGTTGGGGGGAGGATGATGACACCCACTCCCTACCTTCCCCTCCGAAAGACCCAGGAGTTTGACCTGGTTTGGTTACGGTCACACAGCACATTGTTCGGAGGGGTGGAACGGCGCAGCACAGTGGGTTAAGCACTGCTGCCTCACAGCGCCAGGGACCCGGGTTCGATTCCCGGCCTTGGGTCACTGTCTGTGTGGAATCTGCATGTTCTCCCCATGTCTGCGTGGGTTTCCTCCCACAGTCCGAAAGATGTGTGGGTTAGGGTGAATTGGCCATGCTAAATTGTCCCTTGGTGTCCAAAGATGTGCAGGTTAGGGTGGATTGGCCATGCTAAATTGCCCTCTTAGTGTCCACACATGTGCAGGTTAGGTGGATTTGTGGGGTTATGGGAATAGGGCGGGGGAGAGGGCCTGTTATGATGTTCTTTTGGCGAGTTGGTGCAAACTCAATGGGCCAAATGGCCTCCTCCTGCACTGTCGTGGTTCTATTAAAAATAGTTGCACTTCAAAGGGAATAAGATGTAGAAGTGGGAAGACTTGTTCAAACCAAACAAAGCACTAGTTAGACCACACCTGGAGTTTGGGTCCCCTTATCTGAAGGAGGGATATACTGGCATTGGAGGCAGTCCGGAGAAGGTTCACGAGGTTGATTCTGGGTAGGGACGGATGAGGAGAGATTGACTCTGTTGGGCCTGTACTCAATGGAGTTTAGAAGACTGAGAGGTGACCTTATTGAGATGTATCAGACTCTGAGGGGGTTTTGGGCAGGGTAGATACCGTGAGGCTGCTTCCCCTTGTGGGGGGGGGGGGGGGGGGGGGGGTGTGCGCTGGTGGTGGTGGTGGTCGTGGTGTTGGTCACTGACTGAAGAAATGAGGAGTAATTCCTTCTCTCTGTGGGTAGTGAATGTGTGGAATTCTTTCCCGCAGGAGGGTGTTATAGAAGACTGGGCTGCAGCTTCACCCCTCCCTCCCCAGGTCCGGCCCGGCACCCTCCAATGTCTCGCCCACGTCAAACTTATGATGTGGAGATGCCAGCGTTGGGACTGGGGTGGGCACAGTGAATAACACCAGGTTAAAGTCCAACAGGTTTATTTAGACAGCGGCAATGCCGCTGTGGGGACCATCGCCCAAAGTGCAGCCAGCTCTGTCACGGAGCTCCGTGTACAGGCCAAGAGGCATGTGCAGCTCAGATCTCCACAGTGCGGCCCTGGCTTTGTCATGGAGCTCCGTGTACAGGCCAAGAGGCAAGTGTGGCTTAGAGCTCCATTACAGACCACCATCAAGTGTAGCTCAGTGCTCCACCGTGTGGTCCTGGCTCTGTCATGGAGCTCTGTGTACAGGCCACCATCAAGTGTAGCTCAGTGCTCCTCCATGTGGTCCTGGCTCTGTCATGGAGCTCTGTATACAGGCCACCAGCAAGTGCATCTCAGAGCTCCACCATGGGGCCCTGGCTCTGACATGGAGCTCTATATACAGACCACCAGCAAGCATACCTCAGAGCTCCACCGTGTGGTCCTGGCTCTGTCATGGAGCTCTGTGTACAGGCCACCACCAAGTGTAGCTCTGAGCTCCACAGTGTGACCCTGGCTCTGTCATGGAGCTCCATGTACAGGCCACAGGCAACTGCGATTGGCTCTGTCACGGAGCTCCGTGTACAGGCCACAGGGCAGTGTAGCTCAGAGCTCCACCGTGTGGTTGGTTCAGTCACAGAGCTCCACGTACAGACCACCAGCAAACTAACGACCCGGACCGCCAGCTAACCGCTTGTTTTCCCACTCCCCCCCTCCCCCCGCTTGTTTTCCGTCCGGCAGGTGTCGAAGGAAGAGGGTCTGGCGCTGGCCCGCGAGTTCAACTGCCCCTTCTTCGAGACGTCAGCTGCGCTGCGATACTTCATAGATGACGTGTTCCACGCCATGGTGCGGGAGGTGCGCAGGAAGGAGAAGGAGGCTGTGCTGGCACAGGAGAGGCGCGGGAAGAGAAAGGATAGCGTCTGGAAAAGGCTAAAGGGCCCCTTCAGAAAGAAGAGAGACTCCATAACGTGAGGAGGGGGGGGGGAGGGGTGGGAGACCCTCTACAGCCCACCGACCATCCCTCTTTACACGAGGACTGCGATTTTGAGCTGATCTCAATTCACTTTGCAATAGTTTCCCCCCCCTCTTGCCCCACTGTAACCAGCGGTACAACCTCTCTTCCTCCCTCTCTGTCTCCACCCCCAATACAGTAACAAGTCTCACAACACCCAGGTTAAAGTCCAACAGGTTTATTTGGTGGCAAACGCTAAACCTGCTGGACTTTAACCTGGTGCTGTGAGACTTCTGACTTGTGTTCACCCCAGTCCAACGCTGGCATCTTCACATCAGGTCCACCCCTAATAGCCAGGCCTCAACTACATTTAACAGAACGATGGACGTGTATCTACCATATTCAAACTGCTTCACGAAACAAGATAGGTTTGCACAGTGCATTGCAGAGCTCCCTCTACACTGTCCCCCCATCAAACACTCCCCAGTTACAGCACGGGGTTAGATACAGAGTAAAGCTCCCTCTACACTGTCCCCCCATCAAACACTCCCCAGTTACAGCACGGGGTTAGATACAGAGTAAAGCTCCCTCTACACTGTCACCCCCATCAAACACTCCCAGGACAGGGACAGCACGGGGTTAGATACAGAGTAGAGCTCCCTCTACACTGTCCCCCCATCAAACACTCCCAGGACAGGTACAGCACGGGGTTAGATACAGAGTAAAGCTCCCTCTACACTGTCCCCCCCATCAAACACTCCCAGGACAGGTACAGCACGGGGTTAGATACAGAGTAAAGCTCCCTCTACACTGTCCCCATCAAACACTCCCAGGACAGATACAGCACGGGGTTAGATACAGAGTAAAGCTCCCTCTACACTGTCCCCCATCAAACACTCCCAGGACAGGTACAGCACAGGGTTAGATACAGAGTAAAGCTCCCTCTCCACTGTCCCCCCCATCAAACACTCCCAGGACAGGTACAGCATGGGGTTAGATACAGAGTAAAGCTCCCTTTACACTGTCCCCCATCAAACAGGTACAGCACAGGGTTAGATACAGAGTAAAGCTCCCTCTACACTGTCCCCCATCAGACACTCCCAGGACAGTTACAGCATGGGGTTAGATAGAGTAAAGCTCCAGACCACCATATCTGTCACTTGTCGTTAATTATAGAACTGAATCTAACTTTGGGCTGACTGGCGTAGAGGAAAGTTTCACTATCCTGCCCCTCAAACCCCCCCCACACCATTCCTCTCCCCAAATAAACCTCTTCTGGGACCTGCCTCACGCCTTCCTGAATGGGTCTCCTTGAGTGTCTTTACCAACGCCCCCACCCCTGAGATCCTCAGCCCCAAGGGGCCCGTCTGCATCAACGCATCTTGCCAACCAAGTGGGCTGCTCGACTGCTGAAGGCATCGCACTCCCCGAAAGGGCAAGAAAAGCTTGCAGCGATCGTTCACCAGCCTGCGGCAGAGTTACCTACAACGCCCGCATGGCGAACCGTTAACCAAGGGTGGCACTGGGGACGGGGAACGGGGAGAGAGAATGGACCTTAAAGTCAAATCCCACTCTCTCTCGCATCTGCACGCAGGAACTGACATGTATTATGTACTGTAACGCCGTGGATGTTGGACTTTTAACTGTAGATATTAAAATCAAAAATCTCTCAGTCGCAGGGGTTGGACTAAATTGGATAGCTTTTTTCATGAGCCAGCACAGGTGATGGTGGGCTGAATGGCCTCCTGTGCTGTTATATAATTCAATGAATGACTACACTGAGGGTAGTTTAGATGGAGTGGGGAGAGAGAGAGAGAGGAGGAGGAGGATTGAGATTATGCTGTGTATTAGCTGGGCGCTCAGGTAAGTGATTCAGCTAACTGATTCTGGGTTCACAACCTCATCGTCCTCACCCCACACATCATCAAAAACGCCACTTCTCAAATCTGGGGTAGAAGATATAGGAGCAGAATGAGGCCATTTGGCCCATCCACTGCCATTCACAGCACGGAAACAGGCCCTCCGGCGCTGGCACAGTGGGTTAGCACTGCTGTCTCACAGCGCCAGGGACCTGGATTCGATTCCCAGCTCGGGTCACTGTCTGTGCGGAGTTTGCACATTCTCCCCGTGTCTGTGTGGGTTTCCTCCGGGTGCTCCAGTTTCCTCCCACAGTCCGAAAGACGTGCTGGTTAGGATGTATTGGCCATGCTAAATTCTCCCTCAGTGTAACCAGAACAGGAGTGTGGCGACTGGGGGATTTTCACAGTAACTTCATTGCAGTGTTAATGTAAGTCTACTTGTGACTAATAAATAAACTTAACTTTACTTCTTACTTGTCCATGCTGCCTGCGTTTGGCCCATATCCCTCTATACCCATCATACCCATGTAACTGTCTAAACGCTTTTTAAAAGACAAAATTGTACCCACCTCTACTACTGCCTCTGGCAGCTCGTTCCACACACCCTCTGTGTGAAAAAATTGCCCCTCTGGACCCTTCTGTATCTCTCCCCTCTCACCTTAAACCTATGCCTTCTACTTTTATATTCCGCTACCTTTGGGAAAAGATATTGACTATCTAGCTGATCTGTGCCCCTCATTATTTTATAGACCTCTATAAGATCACCCCCTCAGCCTCCAACGCTCCAGGGAAAAAAGTCCCAGTCTATCCAGCCTCTCCTCATAACTCAAACCAGCAAGTCCCAGTAGCATCCCAGTAAATCTCTTCTGCACTCTTTCTAGTTTAATAATATCCTTTCTATAATAGGGTGAGCAGAACTGGACACATGCTGATATTTTTCTCATTCCCATTCTCCTGCCTTTTCCCCATAACCCCTGATCCCCTTATTAATCAGGAACCTATCTATCTCTGTCTTAAAGACACTCAGTGACCCGGCCTCCTCTGTGACAAAGAGTTCCACACATTCCCCACTCTCTGGCTGAAGAAATTCCTCCTCATCTCTGTTTTAAAGGATCGTCCCTTTAGCCTGAGGTTGTGCCCTCTGGTTCTAGTTTTTCCTACTAGTGGAAACATCCTCTCCATGTCCACTCAATCCAGGGCCTTGCAGTATCCTGTAAGTTTCAATAAGATCCCCCCTCATCCTTCTAAACTCCAACGAGTACAGACCCAGAGTCCTCAACCGTTCCTCATCCGACAAGCTCTTCATTCCTGGGATCATTCTTGTGAACCTCCTCTGGACCCTTTCCAAGGCCGGCACATCCTTCCTTAGATACAGGGGACCCAAAACTGCTCACAATTCTCCAAATGGGGTCTGACCAGAGCCTTATACAGCTCAGAAGTACATCCCTGCTCTTGTATTCTAGCCTTCTCGACATGAATGCTAACATTACATTTGCCTTCCTAACTGCTGCCTGAACCTGCACGTTAACCTTCAGAGAATCTTTTACAATTACTCCCAAGTCCCTTTGTGTTTCTGATTTCCAAAGCATTTCCCTGTTTAGGAAATAGTCTCTGCCTCCATTCCTCCTTCCAAAGTGCCTCACCTCACACTGTTCCACATTATATTCCATCTGAAACTTCTCTGCCCATTCTCGTAATGTGTCCAAGTCCTTCTGCCGTCTTCCTCACTGCTACCTGTCCCTCTACACATCTTTCTCTACACCCCAACCCAGGACTGTAACACTACCTTCTGCAATCTCTCCTTTCCTTCTCTATGAACGGCATGCTTTGTCTGGATAGCATGCAAGAAACAATACTTCTCACTGTATCCCAATACATGTGACGATAATAAATCAAATTTTAAAAACCCTCCTATGCATGGGCCGCACCCGAATCATTTCCACAAAGCCATGTTTGACCTTATGTGGCAGTCAGGTGGTTCAGGGAATCCTGCAAGCAGGTAACTTTGCTGTAGCTATTTAACAGGTGGAGATGGAGATGGTGCTATTGGAACAGCCCCACCTAAACACACAAAGCTACAGGCTATCAACAATCAACACAAAGCAGTGCAAATCCATAACAGGCTCACCAGGCCAGCAGGAGATAAGACAGGCCAATCGACTGCGGAATTCGATTAAGCTTCCAGGTTACCAAGTTGGCCCTGACAAGAGGGAATTAATTTAAAGAGATGACGGAAGAATACATCACAGGTAAAATTAATCAACTCCGAATAATCCTGAATGTCACCAGCACTAATCACCCGTCCCCACCAGTACAGTACCCCAGTGTTATATAGCGAGAGACCCATCCCCACCAGTACTGTACCCCAGTGTTATACAGCGACAGACCCGTCCCCACCAGTACTGTACCCCAGTGTTATACAGCGAGAGACCCGTCCCCACCAGTACTGTACCCCAGTGTTATACAGCGACAGACCTGTCCCCACCAGTACTGTACCCCAGTGTTATACAGCGACAGACCCGTCCCCACCAGTACAGTACCCCAGTGTTATACAGCGAAAGACCCGTCTCCACCAGTACTGTACCCCAGTGTTATACAGCGACAGACCCGTCCCCACCAGTACTGTACCCCAGTGTTATACAGCGACAGACCCGTCCCCACCAGTACCGTACCCCAGTGTTATACAGTGACAGACCCGTCCCCACCAGTACTGTACCCCAGTGTTATACAGTGACAGACCCGCCCCCACCAGTACTGTACCCCAGTGTTATACAGCGACAGACCCGTCCCCACCAGTACTGCACCCCAGTGTTATACAGCGACAGACCCGTCCCCACCAGTACTGTACCCCAGCGTTATACAGCGACAGACCCGTCCCCACCAGTACTGTACCCCAGCGTTATACAGTGACAGACCCGTCCCCCACCAGTACTGTACCCCAGTGTTATACAGTGACAGACCCGTCCCCACCAGTACTGTACCCCAGTGTTATACAGCGACAGACCCGTCCCCACCAGTACTGTACCCCAGCGTTACACAGTGACAGACCTGTCCCCCACCAGTACTGTACCCCAGTGTTATACAGTGACAGACCCGTCCCCACCAGTACTGTACCCCAGTGTTATACAGCGACAGACCCGTCCCCACCAGTACTGTACCCCAGTGTTATACAGCGACAGACCCGTCCCCACCAGTACTGTACCCCAGTGTTATACAGCGACAGACCCGTCCCCACCAGTACTGTACCCCAGTGTTATACAGCGACAGACCCGTCCCCACCAGTACTGTACCCCAGTGTTATACAGCGACAGACCCGTCCCCACCAGTACTGTACCCCAGTGTTATACAGGGACAGACCCGTCCCTGCCAGACTACTGAGAGACTGTTGGAATACGGGAATGAGTCTGTCTCCCTCAACCTAACCTAGAGACACAAAGCATATCTTTAACTGGCCCCTCTGGGGTTTGGAAGGATGAGGAATGAGGAATGCTGAACTATCGCACGAGCTTGCAAAGAAATCCGGCGTGCAGAGAGAATGAGATTAAGGAAGGGAATTAATTTGTTTCTTGTCTGGTTTGATCGGGTTCGGGGAGTGGCGAGGTGGGGGAGACACACAGAAACATGGAAGCAGGATGAGGCCATTGGCCCTTCAAGCCTGCTCTGCCATTCATTGTGATCACGGCTGATCGAATTCAATATCCTGATATCCCCCCCCACCTTAGCTGTTAGCACTGCTACCTCACAGCAACTGAGACCCGGTTTCAATCCCGGCTTGGGTCACTGTCTGTGTGGAGGCTGCACGTTCTCCTCATGTCTGCGTGGCTTTCCTCCGGGTGCTCCGGTTTCCTCCCACAGTCCAAAAGACATACTGGTTGGGGTGCATTGGCCGTGCTAAATTCTCCCTCAGTGTACCTGAACAGGCACCGGAGTGTGGCGACTAGGGGATTTTCGCAGTAACTTCATTGTGGTGTTAATGTAAGCCTTATTTGTGACACTAATAAACAAACTTTAACTTGTCCTTTACCGCAGCCTTCAATCCCTTTCGTCCCAAGAGCGATATCTAATTCCTTCTTGAAATCAAACATTTTGGCCTCAACTACTTTGTGTGAGTGAATTCCACACATTCCCCACCCTCTGGGTGAAGAAATTTCTCCTCACTTCAGTTCTAAAAGGTTTACCCCTTATCCTCAAACTCTGACCCCGCCTCGTTCTGGACTCCCCCCACCATCGGGAACATTCTTTCTGAATCTACCCTGTTAGAATTTTATAAGTTTCTATCAGATCCTCTCTCACTCTTCTAAACTCCAGTGAATATAATCCTAACCCACTCAGTCTCTCCTCATATGACAGACCTGCCATCCCAGGAATCAGCCTGGTAAACCTTCACTGCGCTCCCTCTATAGCAAGGAACATCCTTCCTCAGATAAGGAGACCAAAACTGCACACAATACTCCAGGTGTGACCTCACCAACGCCCTGTACATTTGCAGCAAAACATCCCTATCCCTATCCTCGAGTCCTCTTGCTTTTGATCGGGGATAGGGTTTCACACAGCTTGGATCTGTTGATCCCAACAAAAGCATCTGCAGCCTGCCTGCTGAGTGGAGGAGGGGTTGGGGGAAAGGGGTGGGGGAAAAGACCAGTTCCCCCCCCAACCCTTCTCCATCAGCAAGAGTTCAGTGCCCTTTCACCCTCAGTTCCCTGGTCAGATGATCGAGGGTCACAGTCCAGTCTGGAGATCCCTCCAGGCCCGAAAATCTGGGCTGGACGACAGTCGACATGGTAACACAGTGGTTAGCACTGCTGTCTCTCAGCACCAGGGACCTGGGTTCGATTCGCGGCTTGGGTCACTGTCTGTGTGGAGTCTACACGTTCTCCCCGTGTCTGTGTGGGTTTCCTCCGGGTGCTCTGGTTTCCTCCCACAGTCCAAAAGATGTTAATGTAAGCTGACTTGTGACTAACACATAAACTTTACTTTAACTTGTACTTTACCATATCCCTTGATCCCTTTAGCCCCAAGAGCTATATCTAATTTCTTCATATTGCCCCTTAGTGTCCAAAGATGTGCAGGTTAGGTGGATTGGCTGTGCTAAATTGCCCCTTAGTGTCAGGGGGACTCGCTGGAGTAAATGCATGGGGTTGCAGGGATAGGGACTGGATGGAATTGTGGTCGGTGCAGATTGATGGGCCGAGTGGCCTTCTCCTGCACTGTACACTCCTCCTGCACTATGCTGCCAGCACCCAGGGAGTGCTGCACTGTTGGGAGGGGCGATGTTTGGGTCTGACGTAAAAGCAGGCCTCTCTGCGACAGATTTAAAAGCTCCCATCGCTACTATTTGGAATAAGAGCAGGGGGGGAGTTCACCCGCTCCCCCATACCCCACCCATCGCATCAGCAAAGCGAGACACATTACAGGGATACCATCACATTGCTGGGTTTGGGATCCTCCTGTGCGCAAAATGTCAGCCCCATTACCAAGGCGAGTCCACAATTCCCAACTGCGAAAACCCCCCTCCTTTTTAACATCCCGTGTCCGCAAAAGATGCTACAGAAAGTTAGCCATCTTCCTGTCCGTGCTACTCCGTAGTCTAAGGTCGCTGAGAGTCTCTTACCTTCTTGTCAAGGACTGCACCCCTCTCGATTCCATTATCTTCACTGCCGCCTCTCCACCACCGCCCCCCCCCACGGGGGTCACTCGTTCCGCTTCGTCAAGGAGCCTAGAAGGGAAATATTGGCACAATCCTGGAGGGTGAGAGCGCGTTACTGTTGTCAGAAAAACCCATCTGGCTCCCTTACCCCGGTCTGGCCTACATGTGACTCCAGAGCCACACAGCAATGTGGTTGACTCTTAACTGCCCCTCCCCAGGGGCAACTAGGGATGGGCAATAAATACTGGCCAGCCAGCGACACCCATGTCCCATGAATAAATAAAAATCTATCCCCATCCCCAAAGACCCAAAACAGTCTTTCTGATTATATCACAGCTTGGTATGGGCTCCTGCTCTGCCCAAGACCGCAAGGAACTACAAACGGTTGTGAATGTAGCCCAATCCATCAAACCAGACCCCACCATCCACCGACTTTGTCTACACTTCCCGCTGCCTCGGCCTAGTAGCCAGCATAATTAAAGACCCCACACACCCCGGACATTCTCTCTTCCACCTTCTGTCAGGAAAAAGATACAAAAGTCTGAGGTCACGTACCCACCGACTCAAGAACAGCTTCTTCCCTGCTGCCGTCAGACTTTTGAATGGACCTACCTCGCATTAAGTTGATCTTTCTCTAACCCTAACTATGACTGTAACACTACATTCTGCACTCTCTTCGTTCCTTCTCTATGAACGATATGCTTTGTCTGTATAGAGCACAAGAAATAATACATTTCACTACGTTAAAACACATGACAATAATAAATCAAATAGTAAGTTGATCTTTCTCTACACCCTAGCTATGACTGTAACACTACATTGTGCACCCTCTCCTTTCCTTCTCTATGAATGGTAGGTTTTGTCTCTGTAGCAGACAAGAAATAATACATTTCACTTACGTTAAAACACATGACAATAATAAATGAAATCAAATAGTAAGTTGATCTTTCTCTACACCCTCGCTGTGACTGTCACACTACATTCTGCACTCTCTCATTTCCTTCTCTATTAATGGTATGCTTTGTATAGCGCACAAGAAACAATACTTTTCACTGTATCCCAACACATGTGACAATAATAAACCAAATCAACACTGTCCCTGGGAACAAACCAGGTAAAAATAATGCACCCCCTCCGAAGCAAAATTATAAGATGTAGTTTATTTATTTACAACTTTTTTTTAAGAAAATAGGATGCTTCGAATATAAACCCTTTTTAAAAACTCTGCGTGACGTTTTAAGAATCCACAGTCTCTTGCAACGTTGAGAAAGGCTTTTTTTTTTGCAAGTTCGCATTTCCTGATTAAGTGTCATTTTATTTTCCTCGTTCCCTCTGTCTCTCACACGCGCTCGCGCGCGCACACACACACACACACACTCAATGAAATTCCCAGATCATGTCAACCTTTGCGGACTGCCTCTCAGTCTGAGCGTCAGCTAGCTCACTCGCTCCCTCGTTCCTTCACTCCCAGTTTCCGGGACACCCGTGCGGCATCTGGAACAGTCGCTTTCTCCTGGTCGAGAGAGCGAGTGCGTCGCTCATGTGTGTGTGTGTGTGTGTGTGCGCGCGCCGTCTGTGTGTGTATATTTGTTGTGTGTTTTTTTTTCTTTTCTTTCCGCTCTGTAAATTCTGAGCGTAGAATCGTGCAGACAGCGCCACGTACTGTGGACGCCGCGCGCGCTCTCTCTCTCTCCTCCACATCTCGACTCTTTCTCTCTCTCCCTCCAATGGTCAGGGCACTCAGTCGCTGTCGGAACCAACTGCAGACGAGCCTTTCCTTTTCCTCTTGGGCTTGGGTTTGGCATCCTCCTCTTCCTGCAGGGAGACGACAGAGAGAGAGTCAAGGACATCGCAAATAAACCGCTCCCCCACTGCCAGCAGGTCATAGAGTCACACAGGTTTACAGCATGGAAACAGGCCCTTCAGCCCAACTTGTCCATGCCATCCTCTTTTTTTTTTAAACCCCTAAGCTAGTCCCAATTGCCCGCGTTTGCCCCATATCCCTCTATCCCCATCTTACCCAAGTAACTGTCTAAATGCTTTTTAAAAGACAAAATTGTACCTGCCTCTACTACTGCCTCTGGCAGCTCGTTCCAGACACTCACCACCCTCTGTGTGAAAAAATTGCCCCTCTAAACCCTCTCCCCTTAAACCTGTGCCCTCTAGTTTTAGACTCCCCTACCTTTGGGAAAAGATATCGACTATCTGGCTGACCTGTGCCCCTCATTATTTTACAGACCTCTATAAGATCACCCCTCAGCCTCCTACACTCCAGAGAAAAAAGTCCCAGTCTATCCACCCTCTCTTCCACCTTCTTCCATTGGGAAAAAGATACAAAAGTCTGAGGTCCCGTACCGACCGACTCAAGAACAGCTTCTTCCCTGCTGCTGTCAGACTTTTGAATGGACCTACCTCGCTCGAAGTTGATCTTTCTCTACATCCTCGCTGTGACTGTAACACTACATTCTGTACTCTCTCCTTTCCTTCTCGATGAATAGTATGCTTTGTATAGCGCGCAAGAAACAATACTTTTCACTGTATCCCAATACATGTGAGAATAATAAATCAAACCAAAAGATGAAGTTTAATGCGGAGAAAAGCTCTATCTAGATAAGCTTCAGATGGAGCTGAGACAATAGCAGGAAGCAAATGGGCTCAATGTCCCTGTTCCTGTGAACTCAGTGTATTGGTAAAGAAGCTTATGCATTCCACAGGCAACCCACCCCTGACATCCCTGTCCACCTGGAGTGCTGTGGGTATAATCAGGGGTGGGGCGGGTGCAAATAGGGGGAGGGGAGGAACACAGAAAACAGGAGCAAGAGGCCACTCGATTCTTCGAACCTGCTCCACCCTTCATCACCGTCATGGCTGATCATCCAACTCAATAGCCTAATCCTGCTTTTTCCCCATAACCTTTGATCCCGTTCACCCCCAGTGCGATATCCAGCCGCCTCTTGAATACATTCAATGTTTTGGCATCAACGACTCCCTGTGGGAATGAATTCCACAGGCCCACCGGGTGGAGAAATGTCTCCTCACCTCCGTCCTAAATGGTCTACCCTGAATCCTCAGACTGTGACCCCCTGGTTCTGGACTCCCCCCACCTCGGGAACCTTCAGGGATGGCATTGTTGCCTCACAGCTCCAGAGGCCTGGGTTTGATTCCCGGCTTGGCTCACTGTGTGTGTATATAGAGCCTGCATGGGTTTCCTCCGAGTGCTCCTGTTTCCACTGGAGGACGTGCTGGTTAGGGTGGATTGGCCGTGTTAAATTCTCCCTCAGAGTACCTGAACAGGCGCCGCAGTGTGGCGATTCAGGGATTGTCACAGTAACTTCATTGCAGTGTTAACGTAAGCCTTACTTGTGACAAATAAATAAACTTTTAACATCCTCCCTGCATCTACCCTGTCTAGTCCTGTTAGAATTTTATAAATCTCTATCAGATCTCCTCCTCATTGATCTGAACTCCAGTGAAAACAATCCGAACCTGGTCAATCTCTCCTCATACATCAGTCCCACCGTCCCCGGAATCAGCCTGGTAAACCTTCACTGCACTCCCTCGAGAGCAAGAACATCCTTCCTCAGAAAAGGGGACCAAAACCGTACACAATATTCTAGGTGTGGCCTCACCAAGGCCCCTGTATAATTGTAACAACACATCCCTGCTCCTGTACTCCAAGCCCCTCGCGGGAGGAGGAGAGGGTCAAGGGGGGAGGGTGGGGGTGCGCGTCACGTACCGATCCGCTGCTGGAGGAGGAATCCTCGTCGTTCCCGATGGGTTGTGAGGTGTTTTTCCGACTCCGTGGGCTGGAAGCTGCCGTTTTGCGCCGAGTCCGAGACGGCTTGGAGGAATCTTCGTAATCATCGGCCAGAGCAAAGAGATCACTGAACCTGCGGGCGGAGCAGGGGGGGGGGAGAGGGGGGAAAGAGGCTCACACGTCAATCCTCACCCCGGGGCAGGGACACAGAGACAGACCCCCACCCGCACGAGAGAGACAGACAGGTACAGACACCTTCCCACTGCAAAAACACACACACACGCACGGTGTCACATGCCCCCTCACGCACAGGGACAGCCTCAAACAGAGATACACAGACAACCCCCCCCGACACCCACACACACAGACAACCCCCCCCCGACACCCACACACACAGACAACCCCCTCCGCACCCCCCCCCCAACACACACACAGAGCAATGTGCCGACTAGTGGATTTTAACTTCACTGCAGTGTTAATGTAAGCCTTACTTATGACACTAACAAATAAACTTTAAAATTTACACCTTCCAGAGAGCAGAATTGCACAACCAGCTCGAGGGGGGTGCACTGATCCTTCCCCAACTCTATATCGCCCCCCCCACCCCGCTGTGGGGTACACAGTACTCCGAAAAATCCGCCACGGTCAGAGACTGTTTCTCCCTCCACCCCCCGAGCCTCAGCAATACTAAACATGGTCAAACACCCCCACCTGGTGGGCAGCCTCAGGAGGTGCGGCCCAGCCCTGCTGCTCAGAGAGAGCACAGCCCCTCCTCTCTCTCCCTTCCCCACACACACACACAGCTAACACAGCGACTCACTTCATCTTGTGTGCCTCGTCACAGCTTGCCTGTACGTGCTGAAGCGCCTGGAGAATTGGCGTCTGGGTGAAAACTGTCGGCAGGGAGGTGTGCGACAAGCGGCGGGGGGGGGGGAGGCAGAGGGAGAGAGAGAGGGGGAGGGTGGGAGTGAGAAAAACAAATGGTAAAAGGTCATTATATCTGCAAAGGTTACGAGGCTGCTGCCCAGACAAACACCCGGTAACTACCTGTCCCCCTCCCCATCTCCACTCTCTTCAGTATAGGCCTGACGACTAGGACAAAATAACTTGTCATTAAAATAGATCTATAAATTCCAATCGTGGTAAATTGTCCCTTAGTGTCCAAAGATGTGCAGGTTAGGCGGATTGACCATGCTAAATTCTCCCTCAGTGTGCCCGAACAGGGGATTTTCACAGTAATTTTGTTGCAGCGTTAATGTGAGCCCTTGTGTGATGCTGATAAATAAACTTTAAATAACATCCCCCTGCCACCCCAAACACACTCCTGCCGATCCGACCACCCACCAAACGCCCACCCTGTGTCCTTCCCCCTGCAGCTGTGCCTCGCTGTTGGGGCTGTGTCGTTGTTGGTGTGGGCACTCACAGTTCTGTTTAGTGGGAAGCAGGCAGAGTCGCAGGTTAGCCAGATGTTCCAGGATTTGCTCCAAGGTGAGCTGGGCCAACTTGCTGCTGGAACTCCGCAAGCTGGAGAAAGAGAACAGGAGCAAGTGTAAACAACGTGGAACCAGCAACAACTTACACTTTATATAGCACCGCATGCGAGGGTGATTCCCAGTAATAACACACAGGGAGCGCCGCACTGTGGGGAGGGTCGGTGCTGAGGGAGCACTGCACTGTGGGAGGGTCAGTGCCGAGACAGCGCCGCACTGTGGGAGGGTCGGTGCCGAGGGAATGTCGCACTGTGGGAGGGTCGGTGCCGAGGGAATGTCACACTGTGGGAGGGTCGGTGCCGAGGGAGCGCCGCACTGTGGGAGGGTCGGTGCCGAGGGAGCGCCGCACTGTGGGAGGGTCGGTGCCGAGGGAGCGTCGCACTGCGGGAGAGTTGGTGCCGAGGGAGCGCCGCACTGTGGGGAGGGTCAGTGCTGAGGGAGCGCCGCACTGTGGGAGGGTCAGTGCCAAAGGAGCGCCGCACTGTGGGGAGGGTCAGTGCTGAGGGAGCGCCGCACTGCGGGAGGGTCGGTGCTGAGGGAGCGCCGCACTGCGGGAGGGTCGGTGCTGAGGGAGCGCCGCACTGCGGGAGGGTCGGTGCTGAGGGAGCGCCGCACTGTGGGAGGGTCAGTGCCGAGGGAGCGCCGCACTGTGGGGAGGGTCGGTGCCGAGGGAGCGCCGCACTGTGGGTCAGTGCCGAGGGAGCGCCGCACCGTGGGAGGGTCAGTGCCGAGGGAGCGCCGCACCGCGGGAGGGTCAGTGCCGAGGGAGCGCCGCATTGTGGGGAGCGTCGGTGCTGAGGGAGCGCTGCACGGTGGGGTCGGTGCCAAGGGAGTGCTGGCGATCCTGTGGCCACTATTGGAAGGACAGTAGTGGTAGGATATTTATCCCTCACCCAATCACATGAAAATAGGTTAACTGTGGGATCTTGCTGTGCACAGATTGGTTGGTAGGTACCCCACAGTGACGACACTTCGATTGTGCTGGTTCTTACTGAGTGCGCGGCTCACTGGGCTAAGGCCCAGCTGGCCAAAAGCAGCTTGGCTCACACTTCTGATGCATGTATCGCGTCCGATCTGCATCGAGCAGCCCTGTCACCTGCGCTGACCTTGCCTGCACGCACTGCAGAAGGGAGCGTGCTGCCCTGCCTGCTGGCGTGGCTGTATGACGTGGAGATGCCGGTGTTGGACTGGGGTAAATACAGTGAGAAGTCTCACATCACCAGGTTAAAGTCCAACAGGTTTATTTGGTAGCAAAAGGCGCTAACTTTCGGGGTTTGCCCCTTCGGGAGTTCCCACTCACCTGACAAAGGGGCAAACCCCAAAAGCTCGTGGTGTTTACTAGTAAATAAACCTGTTGGACTTTAACCTGGCGTTGTGAGACTCCTTACAGTGTGGCTGTACCCAGCAGAGGGCAGTGTCGCACTGCCTCCCTCTCAGCAGCAGTCAGTCCAGTCAGAGGGAACACAGCTCCCTCCATTCGCTCGCCTCGCTCCTGAACAGACAGCCAGCACTCACCACACGGGCGGCTCCCACCCTCCAAGAGCATCCCGTTCCTCCTGGGGGTTTGGCCGTTCAGTGTGCTCACCTCAGATGTTGGCTGGGAGTCCACGATTCATAATCGTGGAATCCCTACAGTGCAGGAGGCCATTTGGCCCATCGTGTCTGCACCAACCACAGCCCCTATTCCCATGCATTTACTCAAGCTGGTCCTCCTAATAACTGAGGGGCAATTTAGCACGGCCAATCCACCTAACCCATATATCTTTGGACACTAAGGGACAATTTAGCACGGCCAATCCCCCCCAACCTGCACATCTTTGGACACTAAGGGACAATTTAGCATGACCAATCCACCCTAACCTACACATCTTTGGAGTGTGGGAGGAAACCCACGCAGACACGGGTAGAATGTGCAGGCTCCACAGAGACAGTGGCCCAAGCTGGGAATCAAGCCTGGGTCCCTGGTGCTGTGAGGCAGCGGTGCTAACCCAGTGTGCTACCCGCTGCCCCTTGTCCTTCTAGATGGTAGAGGTGGTGGGTTTGGAAGCTGCTGTGGAAGGAGCCTTGCTGAGTCGCTGCGGGGCATCTTGTAGATGGTACACACGGCTGTGTGGGTGGTGGAGGGAGTGAGTGTTTGTGGTTAGCGTGTCGATCGAGCGGGGCTGCTCTGTCCTGGATGGGTTCGAGCTTCTCGAGTGTTGTTGGAGCTGCACCCATCCAGGCAAGTGGACAGTGTTCCATCACACTCCTGACTTGTGTCCTTGTAGATGGTGGACAGGCTTCGGGGGGAGTCAGGAAGTGAGTTACTCTCTGCAGACGGAGGGCTGAATCGCCTATTCCTGACTCTGTTTCGCTCGGGGGTGGGGGGGTGGTGGTGGTGGGACACAGCGTAGCCCAGGCAGATGACAGCCTCCCTCACTGCATTCCCATTACCGGGATTCCAGGAGAGAGAAAGAGGGGGATTCCGGGGTGGGTGGTCCTCACCTCTGTCGCTTCCTGGGGAGGCTGTTGTTTTTGATGAGCAAAGCTTTGATCTGTTCCGCCAGGGAGTCATCGTGCTTCATAGACCACTGCCGCAGGATACTGGTGGTGAAGTGATCATCAGCGTGGCAAGGACGACTCATCACCATCTTAACCATCTCCTCGGTGGGCCTGGAGGACAGAGCAGTGGAGAGAGAGAGAGGGACAGAGACAGAGAGAGAGAGCCAGTCATGAGTACTTCAACCCACCAGAGATAAAGACAAAAGCAGCTTTAAAGGACAGAGAGGCAGAGGGAATTCCAGAGGTTGGTGCTAAGGGACTGCCACACTGCCTCAGCACCGACCCTCCCACAGTGCGGCGCTCCCTCGGCACCGACCCTCCCGCAGCGCGGCGCTCCCTCGGCACCGACCCTCCCACAGCGCGGCGCTCCCTCGGCACCGACCCTCCCACAGTGCGGCGCTCCCTCGGCACCGACCCTCCCGCAGCGCGGCGCTCCCTCGGCACCGACCCTCCCGCAGAGCGGCGATCCCTCGGCACCGACCCTCCCACAGTGCGGCGCTCCCTCGGCACCGACCCTCCCACAGTGCGGCGCTCCCTCGGCACCGACCCTCCCACAGTGCGGCACTCCCTCGGCACCGACCCTCCCCGCAGCGCGGCGCTCCCTCGGCACCGACCCTCCCCGCAGCGCGGCGCTCCCTCGGCACCGACCCTCTCGAAATACTGAGCATGGAGCAGTTGGATAAAGCGAAAGGCCACACTTACTTTTCTCTCCTGAGCTGTAGCAGCAAACACGAAAGGGCCTCAGGGTGCTCTGGAAAAGGAAAGATTTGCTTGAGAGGCTGAGTACAGGGAATGGGCCCACAGGGAAGGGAGGGGGTCCTGGTTCCGGGAGGTGGGGGGTGCTAGGGTGGGTGCAGAGGGCAGGAGGGAAGCGGTAGAGGAGGAAAGGGGATAATTCCAGTGCAGATTCCCAGTGGCTGGGGTTTTTACACGCTCTGTTGCGCCTCTGTGCTCCGTACCTTTATACTTGACGTGTTGGAGGATTGGGATGACGAGCTCCAGCGGGATATTGTGTGCCAGGAAGAGCTGCCACGTACAGTACTGTTCAAATGTCTCCCAATCCAGACTCTGTACTGGGAACGGCGAGGAACATAAAACACAGTGTCAGCACTGATAATACCCCAAACTTCCTGAACCCCCTGTACCCCCCGTCACACACCCCAAAGCCCCTGTACCCCCCCCGTCACACACCCCAAAACCCCTGTACCCCTGTCACACACCCCAAAGCCCCTGTACCCCCTGTCACACACCCCAAAGCCCCTGTAACCCCCCGTCACACACCCCAAAGCCCCTGTACCCCCGTCACACACCCCAAAGCCCCTGTACCCCCGTCACACACCCCAAACCCCTGTACCCCCCGTCACACACCAAAACCCCTGTACCCGTCACACACCCCAAAGCCCCTGTACCCCCCGTCACACACCCCAAACCCCTGTACCCCCCGTCACACACCCCAAAGCCCCTGTACCCCCCGTCACACACCCCAAAGCCCTTGTACCCCTGTCACACACCCCAAAGCCCCTGTACCCCCGTCACACCCCAAAGCCCCTGTACCCCTGTCACACACCCCAAAGCCCCTGTACCCCCGTCACACCCCAAAACCCCTGTACCCCCCGTCACACACCCCAAAGCCCCTGTACCCCCCGTCACACACCCCAAAGCCCTTGTACCCCTGTCACACACCCCAAAACCCCTGTACCCCCGTCACACACCCCAAAGCCTCTGTACCCCCCGTCACACACCCCAAAGCCCCTGTACCCCCCGTCACACACCCCAAACCCCTGTACCCCCGTCACACACCCCAAACACCTGTACCCCCCGTCACACACCCCAAAGCCCCTGTACCCCCCGTCACACACCCCAAACCCCTGTACCCCCCGTCACACACCCCAAAGCCCCTGTACCCCCCGTCACACACCCCAAACCCCTGTACCCCCCGTCACACACCCCAAAGCCCCTGTACCCCCATCACACACCCCAAACACCTGTACCCCCCGTCACACACCCCAAAGCCCCTGTACCCCCCGTCACACACCCCAAACCCCTGTACCCCCATCACACACCCCAAACACCTGTACCCGTCACACACACACACCCCAAACTCCCTGTACCACCCCGTCTCTCACACATCCCCAACTCCCTGTATCCTCCTGTCACACACCCCACACCCCCGTACCTGTCACACACACACACCCCAAACTCCCTGCACCCTCCCGTCTCACACCCCGCAACCCAAACCCCCTGTACCCGTCACACACACACTCCGAACTCCCTGTACCACCCCGTCACACACACACACCCCCCCAACTCCCTGTACCTTCCCGTCTCACACCCCGCGACCCAAGCCCCCTGTACCCTGTCACACATCGCACACCCCCTGT
Organism: Carcharhinus amblyrhynchos; assembly: GCF_965287045.1. Classification (NCBI taxonomy): domain Eukaryota; kingdom Metazoa; phylum Chordata; class Chondrichthyes; order Carcharhiniformes; family Carcharhinidae; genus Carcharhinus; species Carcharhinus amblyrhynchos. Next base: position 378,939 of record NW_027649862.1, read on the forward strand.
ACCCGTCACACAAACACACCCCGAACTCCCTGTATCCCATCACACACCCTGCACTCCAAACCCCCTGTCCCATCCCGTCTCACACACACACACCCCAAACTCCCTGTACCCCCCGTCTCTCACACACACACCCCAAACTCCCTGTACCCACTGTCACACAAACACACACCGAACTCCCTGTACCCCCCATCACACACACCCTGAACCCCAAACTTCTTGTACCACCCTGTCACACACACCCCAAACCCCCTGTACCCCCTGTCACACAGACGCCCCAAACTCCCCGTACTCCCCCGTCACACACACCCTGAACCCCCATCTTTCTCTCTCTCTCTCACACACACATACACACAATCCCCAAACCCCCCCCTCACACACGTACACCCCAAACCCCCTGTAACCCCCCTCTCACACACAATTCCCAAGACACCTGTACCCCGTCACACACACAATCCCTGTACCCTGCCCGTCTCTATCTCTCTCTCACACACACACAATTCCCGAACCCCCGTACCACCCATGCAGACACGGGGAGACTGTGCAGACTCCACACAGACAGTGACCCGAGCTGAGAATTGAACCCGGGTCCCTGGCGCTGTGAGGGCAGCAGCTCTAACCCACTGTGCCTCCCCTAAGCGGGTGATAACAGGGGAGTGTGTGTCTGGGCTGCTGCTCAGCCTGGAGGGAGTGTTGCGGAGGACGCAGTATTAAATCAGAGATTGCACACAAACGAGCAAACAGTCCCTCTGTTACACGCGAGAGACCAGAATTTAATTAAACGCTTCGCTGTAATCACTGAACAGCCCCGAGCTGAGGCTCTCGCCGGTAAACCCCAGGCCCTGATTAAACGACAGACTGTAACTCAGTCCTGGACACTCGTTAGGCAGGACACTGTCTGCCAGAGGGCGAGAGCGCCTGCCAGCAGCAGAGTTTATAAACTCATCTGATAACTAATCATTCCTAAAAACTACAAATCATCCCCGCCAGGCAAAGAGTCATTGAGAGGGGGGAGAGAGGGAGAGAGAGAGGGAGAGGGGGAGAGGGAGAGGGAGAGGGAGCGGGAGCGGGAGCGGGAGAGGGAGAGGGAGAGGGAGAGGGAGAGGGAGAGGGAGCGGGAGAGGGAGAGGGAGAGGGAGAGGGAGAGGGAGAGGGAGAGGGAGAGGGAGAGGGAGAGGGAGAGGGAGAGGGAGAGGGAGAGGGAGAGGGAGAGCGAGCGAGAGAGGGAGAGGGAGAGGGAGAGGGAGAGGGGGAGAGAGGGAGGCGGGGGACAGAGAGAGAGAGGGGACGGGGGAGGGGGGAGAGAGAGGGGAGGTGGGGGGGGGTAGAGAGAGGGGAGGTGGGGGGGGGGTAGAGAGAGGGGAGGGAGGAGGGGATAAGTATCAGTGGGGGAGGGGGAGAGAGAAACTCGTATGCTGGAGAGACAGATATGCGGTCAATTTGAGTGTAACCCATTGCTGGGATTAGTTTAACTGAATCCAGTTAATCCTGGAGGAGCGAGCCGGGGAGGTGAGAGAGGGTCAGTACCTCGGGACAGCCGGCTCTCCTCCTGGCTCCCCCATGAGGCAGTCAGTGAAATGAACACAGTGCCTTCTGCAGACAGAGCTGACATTTAGCCAGTAATTAATGGCTGACATTATTATGAATTCTCACCCTGTGTCTGGTAGTGTGAATCAATGCTGCAATTATAATAACTGCTGGAACCCGCTGCCACAGCTACTCTGGGCTGCTTTTATTGCCTTTGACAGAGCCGCTCCCAGTGATACAAAGACCCTGTGATTCACGGCAGTGAGTGTCCACACGCCTGCTCACCCACCCCCCCTCCTCAATCCCTGTACACATCCAAGCGCAGATCTTATTTATATCGCCCCCCAGCATTGCATCATTTGAATCCCTGCAGTGCAGGAGGCCATTCAGCCCACTGAGCCTGTACTGACAACAATCTCACCCAGGCCCTACCCCCATAACCCATGTATTTACTCCGCTAATCCCCCTGACACTAAGGGGCAATCCAGCCGGGCCAATCCACCTCACCCGCACATCTCTGGACATCTTTTGCTCCAGTTTTCTCCCAAACTCGGGTTAGGTGGATTGGCTGTGCTAAATTGTCCCTTGTGTCAGGGAGATGAGCAGGGTAAATGTACGGGGTTATGGGGATAGGGCCTGGGTGGGATTGTGGTCGGTGCAGACTCGATGGGCCGAATGGCTCCTTTCTGCACTGGTCGGGATTCTGGCAACCTTTCCTCACTGACTCTTCACTGTCCGCGACCCCCCTCTCCCCCACCAACAACTTCAGCTGTCTGCCTTGCCCTCTCGCTGACCAGGGGTGGGGGGAAAGGTGGGTGGTGGTGTGGAGGAGTGTGGGGCAAGGCTGCCACTGAGGGAGATGGCGAAGGTCAGACACAGGGTGATGAGAATATTCACTGCTTTCCCCAGGCAGGAGCACCCATCACTCCGCCGGTGACAACAGTTTGCGTCAATCGAATTAAACCTCCTCACGTCTCCTGCGTCTGACCCAGAGAGTGACACCCAGACACAAATCACCCCGTCTGCCTTCATTCCAGCAGAATAAAATCCTGTACCAAGACACAGTGCCAAGGTTAGCAGATGTGTGTGTGTGTGAGGTGGGGGGGGGGGGAAGGATGTGTAACAGGAGGAGGCCATTCAGCCCCTCTCTCTCAAGCCCGTTACACAGGAACAGGAGGCCATTCAGCCCCTCTCTCGCCAGCCTGTTACACAGGAACAGGAGGAGGTCATCCAGCTCCCCCTCTTGATTGTGTTACGCAGGAACAGGGGGAGGCCATTCAGCTCCTTGAGCTGAACACACAAGATGCCGAGGCGTTGTGGGGGTGGTGCAGGTGTTGGATAGGGTGGGTCTGGAGACAATGTTCTCTCCGTGGGAAAATTTGGGAAGTGGGGGGGGGGGGGTCATTGTTTAAAAATAAGGGGTGACCCATTTGAGACAAAAAGGAGAATTTCTTCCTACTGGACAACAGAGAGTCTCTGGAACTCTGCTGCCACTCCTTCCGATTCATATGTTCACGAGTGAGTAAGTACAAGGAACGCAGCATGAGTCGCAATTCCGAAACAGCTATATTTCTCCTCAGACCGGATCCTTCCCCACTCTCTCTCTCTCTCCCACTTCAAGCCCTGGATGTCCATTGGACGAAGGCACGAGTTTTCCTCAAGCTTTTAGGACAAAGAAAATTCCAGCACAGGAACAGGCCCTTCGGCCCCTCCAAGCCTGCATCGACCATGCTGCCCCGACTGAATTAAAACCCCCTACCCTTCCAGGGACCATATCCCTCTATTCCCATCCTGTTCATGTATTTGTCAAGTTTAAACTCACTATCGTATCTGCTTCCACCACCTCCCCCGACAGCGCTCTCCAGGCACCCACCACCCTCTGTGGAAAACACTGGCTTCGTACATCCCCTTTAAACCTTGCCCCTCACACCTTAAACCTGTGCCCCCCAGTAATTGACTCTTCCACCCTGGGAAAAAACTTTGGGGTGACACAGTGGGTTAGCACTGCTGTCTCACAGCGCCAGGGACCCGGGTTCGATTCCCAGCAGCACGGTGACACAGTGGGTTAGCACTGCTGTCTCACAGCGCCAGGGACCCGGGTTCGATTCCCAGCAGCACGGTGACACAGTGGGTTCACACTGCTGTCTCTCAGCGCCAGGGACCCGGGTTCGATTCCCAGCAGCACGGTGACACAGTGGGTTTGCGCTGCTGTCTCACAGCGCCAGGGACCCGGGTTCGATTCCCAGCAGCACGGTGACACAGTGGGTTAGCACTGCTGCCTCACAGCGCCAGGGACCCGGGTTCGATTCCCAGCAGCACGGTGACACAGTGGGTTAGCACTGCTGTCTCACAGCGCCAGGGACCCGGGTTCGATTCCCAGCAGCACGGTGACACAGTGGGTTCACACTGCTGTCTCTCAGCGCCAGGGACCCGGGTTCGATTCCCAGCAGCACGGTGACACAGTGGGTTTGCGCTGCTGTCTCACAGCGCCAGGGACCCGGGTTCGATTCCCAGCAGCACGGTGACACAGTGGGTTAGCACTGCTGCCTCACAGCGCCAGGGACCCGGGTTCGATTCCCAGCAGCACGGTGACACAGTGGGTTAGCACTGCTGTCTCACAGCGCCAGGGACCCGGGTTCGATTCCCAGCAGCACGGTGACACAGTGGGTTAGCGCTGCTGCCTCACAGCGCCAGGGACCCGGGTTCGATTCCCAGCAGCACGGTGACACAGTGGGTTAGCACTGCTGCCTCACAGCGCCAGGGACCCGGGTTCGATTCCCAGCAGCACGGTGACACAGTGGGTTAGCACTGCTGTCTCACAGCGCCAGGGACCCGGGTTCGATTCCCAGCAGCACGGTGACACAGTGGGTTAGCACTGCTGCCTCACAGCGCCAGGGACCCGGGTTCGATTCCCAGCAGCACGGTGACACAGTGGGTTAGCACTGCTGCCTCACAGCACCAGGGACCTGGGTTCGATTCCCGGCTTGAGTCACTGTCTGTGCAGAGTCTGCACGTTCTCCCCGTGTCTGTGTGGGTTTCCTCCGGGTGCTCCGGTTTCCTCCCACAGTCCAAAAGACGTGCTGGTTGGGGTGCATTGACGCAAACAGGCGCCGGAGTGAGGAGACTGGGGGATTTTCACAGTAACTTCATTGCAGTGTTAATGTAAAACTTACTTGTGACTAAAAAAATACACCTTAACTTTTTAAGTTTCTGACTTTCCACTCTGTCCATGCCCCTCATAATCTTGTAGACTTCCATCAGGTCTCCCCCTCAATCTCCGTCGCTCCAGTGAGAACAAACCAAGTTTTTCCAACCTCTCCTCATAGCGAATGCCCTCCATGCCAAGCTCCATCCTGGTAAATCTTTCCTGTACCCTCTCCAAAGCCTCCACATCCTTCTGGTAGTGTGGTGACCAGAATTGAACACTATATTCCAAGTGTGGTCTAGCTAAGGTTCTAGAAAGCTGCAAGGTGACTTGCCAATTTTGACTCTCATCAGTAACCCGAGGCACACTCCCTCTCCCTGCCGGCTGGCTTGGATGTGAGCCTGACTGAAGTATCTCTCCTCTGCAGCGACTCCATCCAACCTGCAAGCGTGGCCTCTCTCACGCAACCTCAGTTCATCAACCTTCAAGGATACCCGACTGGCCAGCTCCTCATAAACCTCCCTCCTCACCACAGTCAGACAGCGAGCTTCTCTGAATTAGAAAGCACCTTTCCTTGTTGTCCGCTCAACACTTCCTTCCAACAAGGAGAGACTAACTCGGTTAGGATTATATTCACTGGAGTTTAGAAGGGTGAGAGGGGATCTTGGAGAAAAGTTATAAAATTCACACAGGGTTAGATAGGGTGGATTCAGAAAGAATGTTTCCGATGGTAGGGGAGTTAGAACTAGAATCGTAGAATTCCTACAGTGCAGGAGGCCATTCAGCCCATCAAGTCTGCACCGACCACAATCCCATCCAGGCCCTATCCCTGTAACCTCACGTATTCACCCTGCCAGTCCCCCTGACACTAAGGATCGCTTTAGCATGGCCAATCCACCCTAACCTGCTCATCTTTGGACACTAAGGGGCAATTTAGCACGGCCAATCCACCCTAACCTACACATCATTGGACACTAAGGGGACAATTTAGCATGGCCAATCCACCCTAACCTACACATCTTTGGACACTAAGGGACAATTTAGCACGGCCAATCCACCTAACCTACACATCTTTGGACACTAAGGGACAATTTAGCATGGCCAATACCCCTAACCAACACATCTTTGGACGCTAAGGGACAATTTAGCATGGCCAATACCCCTAACCAACACATCTTTGGATACTGAAGGACAATTTAGCATGGCCAATCCACCCTAACCTGCTCATCTTTGGACACTAAGGGGCAATTTAGCACAGCCAATCCACTTAACTTGCATATCTTCAGAGTGGGAGGAAACCTATGCAGACACGGGGGGAACGTAGCACACAGTGACCCAAAGCTGGAACTGAACCCATGTCCCTGGTGCCATGAGGCAGCAATACAAACCACTGTGCCACAGGGCTCGATTCCGAGTTTTGATGTGCAGGTTAGATGGATTGGCAGTGCTAAATTGCCCCTTAGTCTAGGTTAGATGAATTAGCCATTCGATTCCGAGTTTTGATGTGCAGGTTAGATGGATTGGCAGTGCTAAATTGCCCCTTAGTGTAGGTTAGATGAATTAGCCATGGGAAGTGTGTGGGGTTAGGGAGAGAGGGCCTGGTTAAGATACTGTCAGAGGGTCAGTGCAGACTCAATGGGCTGAATGGCCTCCTCCTGCACACAGGAGCTCTATAAGAACCTAACAGAGGGGCTGAAAGTCTGGACAAGTGTTAAAAAGCAGTGCTGAAAAGGTGGAGAAAGCAGGAACCTTGAGTAAGTCTAATTTATTTCTGATATAAAGGGCACAGATAACGGGAAAGCGAAGCCGTTGGTTACGAATAATTCTCGACTGATATCTCCCGGATCTGACTGACTCTCTCAGCGCTCCAGAGATTGCTGGACTGCAGCGGTGACGATAAGGTGGCAATGAAAAAGACTGTCTCGATCTTATCGCGGCCTGCCCAGCTGCTTACTCATGGTGGTCCAGTCACAGGCAGAGAGAGAGATGCATCAACCTGCCGCCACGCTGAGTTAAAGATTCGCTCAGACATTCTCCCCGTGTCTCAGCGGGGACAGTTAATTTCCTGCTCAGCTGACAAACCACACAATGTCATCGACTGAAAGAAAATCTGGCAGCTGTTACCACGGTGACGCAAGGGCAATTTTACCTCCTGGATCTCGAGCCATTTGCCAATCCTCCCCCACCCCCTCTCAGTCCTTTCCGCGCAATTCCACCGCCTCCCCGCCCCACCCCCTGCCAAAAAGCTTCGATCTCTCCACTCGAGCCAACCCCCAACAAGTTCACTGGCATTTGCCTAGCGCCGACAGAGGGGCCAAGGGTCAAGGCACACAGCAGCCTGACTCCCGGGCCAGGGGAAGGAGGGGAGGGGTGAGGAGGACGACGGCCGGAAGGGGAAGAGGAGGCCGGGGGGTGTCGCCAAGACGGACGGGGAAGCGGGTGGGGGCGGGCGACACAAGGGGTGGTTGAGGGGGGGAACGACACAAGGGGTGGTGGGGGGTGGGGTGGGGGGGGGGGGAGAAGGGGAGCGAAGGCGAGGATGGGGAAGCACGAGATGGCACAAAAAGCTAACTGGCCCACAGAAGCATCCCATCCGCAGCAGATGGGCCGCTGTTTGGGGAGTGGGGCAATTCCTCCAGCCGCGGGGAAATCTGAAACAGTGACCGAGGTACTTTGTGAAGAAGGGTCACCCGGAACACTAACTCCGGTTTCTCACTCCCCAGACGTTCCCAGCGATTCCCAGCATCCGCTGTCCATGGGGCGTGGGCCGAATATCAATCAGGGCAGCGGGCGAGGGCCTGGCCCCCTCTTCACAGGCACACAGAGGCCTCGATCGCTCAGCTGGACCACGAGCCTCACCAACACGTCTCAGCCCCAACGGCAGTGCAGCACTCCCTCAGCACCGCACAGCGGGTTCGGCCTGGGGTAAGGGACACAGTTCCCCCCCCCCCCGAGTGGGCTGGAGCAGGAACGCGGCCAAGCTGTCACTTACTGCTTCTCCCGCGCTCACTCAGAAACTCTGGCAGCTCAATAATAATAAAACAGGGAGTGAGGGGGGGGGGAGACTTACTCAAGATGTTGAGAACAGAATCCTTGCGAAACATGACCAGGTTCCCCATCATGATGTGACAGACCAGCTCCTGAAGCTGCAACAGAAACAAACAACGCCTTTCATTTAATGTTACGACCCAAGCTTGATTTCATCCCTGACTGTCACATGTATTGGGATACAGTGAAAAGTATTGCACATCGGTGGCACAGTGGTTAGTACTGCTGTCCCATAGCGCCAGGGACCCGGGTTCCATTCCTGGCTTGGGTCACTGTCTGTGTTGACTCTGTATGTTCCCCCCGTGTCTGCGTGGGTTTCCTCCCCACAATCCAAAAGACGGGCCGGTTAAGGTGCTAAATTCTCCCTCAGTGTACCCGAACAGGCACCAGAGCAAAAGTGAACGTGGGACTCACTGCCATGGGGGGAGAATGTGGGACTCGCTCGGAGGGGTGGGTGGTGGAGAATATGGAACTTGCTCCCATGTGGGGGAGAATGCAGGACTCACTGCCACAGGGGGAGAATGTGGGGCTCGCTCCAACAGTGAGGGGAGTGGGGGAGACCAAATGCCCTGTATCTCTGCTGTCGACTGGAGATAAAACTTGTCTAACAGTGGAACTGAGGCTGTGAGGGTTAGAGTGAGAGCTGCAGTATAACTGAGTGACGAATGGTGAGGTCCGAATACACGGCGGCTAGAATTGACAATATCCAGGAGCCAGCACTGATCCGTTCCTCAAATAATTCTGAGATTGACAACTGGCACGTAAATTTTTACTCATGTCGTACGAACATCTGAATTCGGATCAGGCCATTCGGCCCCTGGAGCCCTGCTCGCTCCCCCATTCACTAAGACCATGGTGCATCTGATTGTTGAAGTTTATTTATTAGTGTCACAAGTCGGCTTACATTAACACTGCAATGAAGTCACTGTGAAAATCCCCCAGTCGCCACACTCCGGCGCCTGTTTGGATTACACTGAGGGAGAATTCAGCACGGCCAATGCACCCTAACCAGTACGTCTTCCAGACTGTGGGAGGAAAATGGAGCACCCGGAGGAAACCCACACATTCACGGGGAGAACGTGTAGACTCCGTGCAGACAGTGAGCCAAGCCGGGAATCAAACCCGGGTCCCTGGCGCTGAGATGCTGTAACTTCAACCCCATATTCCCACTGACCTCAGGTAACCTTTTCCCCACCCCCCCCAAAAATCGAGAATCTATTGCGCTCTGCCTTACAAATATTCAAACACTCTCTGCTCCCACCCCCTTCTGGGGGAGAGAGTTGCTTCCAAGTTAGTTTCCAGCCAGTTCACAAAACTGTTCAAATTCAAGGCTTTTCAAAAGACTTTTCAAGACTTTACATCCTGAAAGCAAAAGTGCAAAGAATTTTAATGCATCCCCTTCAGTTAGGTCAGTATTTACCACATTATTGTACTAGACAAACTCATTTGGAGGAGGGGTTGTTGATATGATTCCAGCTCATTGCTGGTTTCTGGGATTTACTCAGCTATCGCTCTGGGAACCTCGCTGAGTGGGTCAGTGACAAACACGACACACACTATTGGAGGGGGGTGAGACGGAGGGAGGCTAGGAGTTGCACAGTCTTACGTTCCTTGATCCATAGAATGCCAGAAAGAGGCCATTCGGCCCATCAGGGGTTTGCCCTATCCCTGTAACCCCCCCACATTTCCCATGGTTAATCCACTAACTTTGGACACTAAGGGGCAATTTAGCATGGCCAATCCACCTAACCTACACATCTTTGGACACGAAGGGACAATTTAGAATGGCCATTCCACCTAACCTACACATCTTTGGACACGAAGGGACAATTTAGAATGGCCATTCCACCTAACTGACACATGTGGGCGGCACAGTAGCACAGTGATTAGCACTGCTGCTTCACAGCTGCAGGGACCTGGGTTCGATTCCCAGCTTGGGTCACTGTTTGTGTGGAGTTTGCACATTCTCCCCACGTCTGCATGGGTTTCCTCCGGGTGCTCTGGTTTCCTCCCACAGTCCAAAGATGTGCGGGTTAGGGTGCATTGACCAGGCTAAAATTGCTCCTCAATATCCTGAAATGCATAGGTTAGAGGGATTAGTGGGCAAATGTATAGGGATATGGGGATAGAGCCGAGGTGGGATTGTGGTCGGTGCAGACTTGATGGGCCAAATGGCCTCTTTCTGCACTGTTAGGGTATTTATGATTTCTATGATCTTTGGGAGGAAACCAGAGCACCCGGAGGAATCCCACGCAGACACGGGGAGAACGTGCAGACTCCGCACAGACAGTGACCCGAGCCGGGAATCTAACCCGGGTCCCTGGCGCTGAGAGGCAGCAGTGCAAACCCACTGTGCCGGCCTGCGGTTACGATCAGCAACACTGGGGCTGAACAGAGAGAGAGGCCGCAACTGAGGCAGGGTGCGTTTTCCTGCGACAAAGCAGGATTTCCAAGCCGCAGCCTGTGACGGAGAAGGCTGCGTTTGCATCGAACGCTTGCGGCAGAGGTGGGTTAATGAAAGGAGGACGGGCAGAGAAGGGGATTTTAAAGCAGAAAATCTGAGCTGTTTCTCAGAGAGAAATAACAGCCCACCTCTGCCCTCGCCAGCTATCAAGCAGCTAATTAAGTATTTTATAGCGTGGCACTGTGCCCTCACTCATTGCTATGCAGACGGATCTGACAGGTTTGCCGAGCTGAGCTCTGTGGTATTTGCATTTAACCCCTTCAGCGCCTCTCAGCATCCAATGCAAATTAGAGAAGCCAAGGAAAATCCAGACGGGCAGCAGTGCTCCTCAAATCTGTATCTAAGGAAAGATGTGCCGGCCTTGGAAAGGGTCCAGAGGAGGTTCACAAGAATGATCCCTGGAATGAAGAGCTTGTCGTATGAGGAACGGGTTGAGGACTCTGGGTCTGTACTTGGAGTTTAGAAGGATGAGGGGGGGATCTTATTGAAACTTACAGGATACTGCGAGGCCCTGGATAGAGTGGACGTGGAGAGGACGTTTCCACGACCAGAAGGATGTGGAGGCTTTGGAGAGGGCACAGGAAAGATTTACCAGGATGCTGCCTGGTACGGAGGGCATTAGCTATGAGAAGAGGTTGGAGAAACTTGGTTTGTTCTCACTGGAACGATGGAGGTTGAGGGTTCAGAGATCATACAACCCGACAGTGCAGAAAGAGGCCCTTTGGCCCATTGAGTCTGCATCGACCACAATCCCACCCAGGCCCGACCCTCATATCCCTACATGTTATACCCACAAATCCCTCTAACCTACACATCCCTGGACACTAAGGGGCAATTTCTTAGCGTGGCCAATCAACCTGGCCTGATAGAAGTCTCCAAAATTATGAGAGACGTGGACAGAGTGGATGGTCAGAAGCTTTTCCCCATGGTGGAGGAGTCAATTACTAGGGGGCACAGGTTTAAGGTGAGAGGGGTAAGGTTTAAAGGAGATGTACAAGGCAGATTTTTTTTTTACACAAGAACTTGAGCAAAGCAGCAGTCTCTGAGCAAATAGAAAGACCCACACCCGCTCCCCCAAAGCAGCAATGAGATAAGAGTAAACACTTGCCAGTCACCTCGCTGGGGGAAGAAATATTAAACAGCTCACCAAAGAATTCTGTGGGATCTTTCACATTGAGCTGTCAGGGCAGGTCAGGACATCAGCTCAAGGTCCCATTGTCGAGGCATCGCATCACTCCAGGTTACAGGTGGGGACAGGTCTGTCGCTGTATAACACTGGGGTACAGTACTGGTGGGGATGGGTCTGTCGCTGTATAACACTGGGGTACATTCCTAGAGGGGACGGGTCTGTCGCTGTATAACACTGGGGTACAGTACTGGTGGGGACGGGTCTGTCGCTGTGTAACACTGGGGTACAGTACTGGTGGGGACAGGTCTGTCGCTGTATAACACTGGGGTACAGTACTGGTGGGGAGGGGTCTGTCGCTGTATAACACTGGGGTACAGTACTGGTGGGGACGGGTCTGTCGCTGTATAACACTGGGGTACAGTACTAGTGGGGACGGGTCTGTCGCTGTATAACACTGGGGTACAGTACTGGTGGGGACGGGTCTGTCGCTGTATAACACTGGGGTACAGTACTGGTGGGGGACGGGTCTGTCACTGTATAACACTGGAGTTCAGTACTGGTGGGAGACGGGTCTGTCGCTGTATAACACTGGGGTACAGTACTGGTGGGGATGGGTCTGTCGCTGTATAACACTGGGGTACGGTACTGGTGGGGACGGGTCTGTCGCTGTATAACACTGGGGTACGGTACTGGTGGGGGACGGGTCTGTCGCTGTATAACACTGGAGTACATTCCTAGAGGGAATGGGTCTGTCGCTGTATAACACTGGGGTACATTCCTAGAGGGGATGGGTCTGTCGCTGTATAACACTAGGGTACAGTACTGGTGGGGACGGGTCTCTCGCTGTATAACACTGGGGTACAGTACTGGTGGGGAGGGGTCTGTCGCTGTATAACACTGGGGTACAGTACTGGTGGGGAGGGGTCTGTCGCTGTATAACACTGGGGTACAGTACTGGTGGGGACGGGTCTGTCGCTGTATAACACTGGGGTACAGTACTGGTGGGGACGGGTCTGTCGCTGTATAACACTGGGGTACAGTACTGGTGGGGACGGGTCTGTCGCTGTATAACACTGGGGTACAGTACTGGTGGGGACGGGTCTGTCGCTGTATAACACTGGGGTACAGTACTGGTGGGGACGGGTCTGTCGCTGTATAACACTGGGGTACAGTACTGGTGGGGACGGGTCTGTCGCTGTATAACACTGGAGTACAGTACTGGTGGGAGACGGGTCTGTCGCTGTATAACACTGGGGTACATTCCTAGAGGGAATGGGTCTGTCGCTGTATAACACTGGGGTACATTCCTAGAGGGGATGGGTCTGTCGCTGTATAACACTGGGGTACATTCCTAGAGGGGATGGGTCTGTCGCTGTATAACACTGGGGTACAGTACTGGTGGGGACGGGTCTGTCGCTGTATAACACTGGGGTACAGTACTGGTGGGGACGGGTCTGTCGCTGTATAACACTGGGGTACAGTACTGGTGGGGACGGGTCTGTCGCTGTATAACACTGGGGTACAGTACTGGTGGGGACGGGTCTGTCGCTGTATAACACTGGGGTACAGTACTGGTGGGGACGGGTCTGTCGCTGTATAACACTGGGGTACAGTACTGGTGGGGACGGGTCTGTCGCTGTATAACACTGGGGTACAGTACTGGTGGGGACGGGTCTGTCGCTGTATAACACTGGGGTACAGTACTGGTGGGGACGGGTCTGTCACTGTATAACACTGGGGTACAGTACTGGTGGGGACGGGTCTGTCGGATCCCAGTCTCTCCAACTAATGAAGGCATCTTCCCTTCGTCCATCCTATCCAGGCCTCTCAGTATTCTGTAAGTTTCAATGACAAAATTACTTTCCCTGAGGGAGTGGGCAAAAAGAGGGGGTGGGGCTGACGCTTTGGAGACGGGTTTTGCTGTGGGGAAGGAAGAAACAGCGGAACAAACACAACCCCCCTCCGCCCCCCAAGGTCCCCTACCCACGAGGCCCACTGCCCCCCACCCCCCGCAACCCCGAGGCCTGGCCCCCCACCCATGCCATCCTGGGACTGACCTGAGCCGAGTCGATGACAGCTACAATCATGTTGAGGAGTTCGCTGCTTCGCAAAGTCTCATCTGGGAACTGAAGTGGGAGAAGTTTTATCATTATCCGGTCTCTGACTAATCCCTCCTACATTCACACCCCCAGGTTACATTGGAACTCCACTCAGATCAATCAAAGCTCATAAAACACTCCAACTTTGTCTCCGAATATTACCTTCACCTGAAGGTACCAACTCAGTAACAACTGGACAGCCTGGAAATCCTTCCTCTGGGGAGACTGAGGGATGAGCTAGGATGGTCTTCGGGAAGATTACAATCTTCGTTAGGTTTCTGGAGTCAGACAGAGAGAGGGCACGTCCCTGTTCTTTGCTCTCTGCCACTTCTCTTCCGTCTCACGCCCAATTCTTGTTGCCCCATGATGCTTTGTCCTTATACTTCGGCCTGTTGTCTTCTTGTCTCCTTAATATATCATTATTCATCAGTTCTTTTCTTGGGCGGGGTGGTAAAGGGGGGTACCCTCGTGTGGGGGAGGTGAAAATAGTTGGAGCTGGTGGGAGACAGAGGAAATCAGGGTGATGGTCTGGTTGTGCCATATTTTAGATGGTTGCGGGGAGGTGGCTGTCAGGTTCGGTAAGGTTAGGAGCAGAGACGATGTTGACTCTCATTTTGGAGAGAGTTAGGGGAGCCATTAATGTAAGATCATCACGAACAAATCCGATTGGGGATTCAGGAGAAACGTCAGGAGGGAGAACGTGGGACTCGCTCCCGTGGGGAGTGCGGGGGGGGGTGCAGGGAGAACGTGGGACTCGCTCCCGTGGGGAGTGGGGGGTGCAGGGAGAACATGGGACTCGCTCCCGTGGGGAGTGGGGGTGCAGGGAGAATGTGGGACTCGCTCCCGCGGGGAGTGGGGGAGAATGTGAGACTCGCTCCCGCGGGGAGTTGGGCGGGGGGGGGGGGGGGGGGGGTGCAGGGAGAACGTGGGACTCGATCCCACACGGGAGTGGAGCAGAATGCATGACCTGCTTCCGCGCCGAGTGGGGAAGAATTGGGACTCATTCCCATAGGAGGAGTGTCTTTCAGACCTTTGCCTTGCATATGGTGAACAAGCTATGGGGAAATCAGAATCACCGCACTATTCCCAGGCCTTGACCAGTTCTGGTAGCCACCGTATTTATGTGCCGAGTCCAGTTGAGTTTCTGGTCAATGGTAACAGCAAAAATGTTGATAGTGGGGGATTCAGCAATGGTAATACCATTGAATGTCAAAGGGCACTGGTTAGATGGCACAGTGGGTTAAGCACTGCTGCCTCACAGTGCCAGGTTTGATTACCAGCTTGAGTCACTGTGCGGAGTCTGCACGGGTTTCTCCGGGTGTTTTGTTTCCTCCCACAGTCTGAAACACGTGCTGGTTAGGGTGCATTGACCCAAACAGGTGCTGGGGTTGGAGATTAGGGGAATTCCACAGTAACTTCACTGTGGTGTTAATGTAAACCTTACTTATGATGAATAAATAAACTTTAAAAGTTTGTCTTGTATTTCTTGCTGAAATTGCCTACAGCCACTTTCTGAGAGTGTGGCTGGGGTCAGGGAGAGATGGCAGTAACTCATAAGAACTAGGAGCAGGAGGGGGCCATCTGACCCCTCGAGCCTGCTCTGCCATTCAATAAGATCATGGCTGATCTTTTTGTGGACTCAGCTCCACTTACCCACCTGCTCACCATAACCCTTAATTCCTTTACTGTTCAAAAATCTATCTATCCTTGCCTTAAAAACATTCAACGAGGGAGCCTCAACTGGGCAGGGAATTCCACAGATTCACAACCCTTTGTGTGAAGAAGTTCCTCCTCAACTCAGTCCTAAATATGCTTCCCCTTATTTTGAGACCATGGCCCCCAGCTCGAGTCTCACCCACCAGTGGAAACAACTTCCCTGCTTCTATCTTATCTATTCCCTTCATAATCTTGTATGCTTCTATAAGATCTCCCCTCATTCTTCTGAATTCCAATGAGTCTTGCCCCAGTCTACTCAGTCTCTCCTCATAAACCAACCCTCTCAACTCCAGAATCAACCTAGTGAATCTCCTCTGCACCCCCTCCAGTGCCAGTATATCCTTTCTCAAGTAAGGAGACCAAAACTGTACATAATACTCCAGGTGTGGCCTCACCAGCACCTTATACAGCTGCAACATAACCTCGCTGTTTTTAAACTCCATCCCTCTAGCAATGAAGGACAAAATTCCATTTTCCTTCTTCATTACCTGCTGCACAAGGACATCCAGGTCCCTCTGCACAGCAGCATGCTGCAATTTTTTACCATTTAAATTATAGTCCAATGATGTCCCAGCGAGAGCCAACATCCTTACCCAGGGGAGGGAATGGGTACGAGGCCGGAGTGCACTGCAGTCCTGCATTACTCCCTGCATCATCTCGGTGAGATGGGCGCAGTGTTACTCACTGCACAGCCTGGGCAGACTCCACGCCCTCTCAAACCTGCACCAGGCTAATTCAGACTCTCCCCAAGTCCCCCGTCTCACCCACACACACACCACTCCTTCAAACAGGGCCATCACTGAGGCAACCAGCAGGTACAATACAGCTACTGAACAGCAAGGTTTATTGTGCCGCTGTCCCTGGAAAACCAGGTTCCCCTTCCACGGCACGGCGCCCCCTCGGCACCGACCCTCCCCACAGTGCGGCGCCCCCTCGGCACTGACCCTCCCCACAGTGCGGCGCCCCCTCGGCACCGACCCTCCCCACAGTGCAGCGCCCCCTCGGCACCGACCCTCCCCACAGTGCGGTGCCACCTCGGCACCGACCCTCCCCACAGTGCGGTGCCCCCTCAGCACCGACCCTCCCACAGTGCGGCACTCCCTTGGCACCAACGCTCCCACAGTGCGGTGCTCCCTCGGCACCCACCCTCCCTGCAGTGCGGCGCTCCCTCGGCACTGCCCATGGGATTTTTGGCCTGTAATTTGAGTTTGAATCTCTTGACTGGGGGCTTGAGTACACTCAGAGGGGAGACAGTCCCACCCAGCGAAACACAGAATGCAAGCACAGGCCCAGGTGGTGAGTCAGGGTGGCCTTACCGACGTATAGATGGTTGGGGTGAGGTAACAGAGTAACCGGATATCATCCTCCTGACAGGCTTTCATATCCATCATCAGACAGGTGTGAAGATCCCCGAGCTGTGTCGCCTGAGCGAAGGATTCGTACAGCCTCATCTTCCCCGATGCTGCTTTACTGAAAGGAACAAGTGGAGCCATGAAGGAAATGGATGGGATTGGGGAGGTGCTGGGGGTTTGGTTAACACACTTTTCTCGCTGAACGTTCAACAAGCTGCAGAAGCCATAGCATCCATTTGTTAAATTAGTTTCAATCCATTTCACAGTGTGCCCCAGCCCACCGCACGCAACTGTCACCAGCCTCACTGAAAGGCCACAGCAACACGAGGTAGCTATGATAACATGTTACTGTGGAGTGTTTGACAGAGGACAGAGTCAAGGGAGCTTTACTCTGTATCTAACCCTGTGCTGTACCTGTCCTGGGAGTGTTTGATGGGGGGACAGTGTAGAGGGAGCTTTACTCTGTATCTAACCCCGTGCTGTACCTGTCCTGGGAGTGTTTGATGGGGGGACCGTGTAGAGGGAGCTGATACGAACTCCTACCTCGCTCGCAGGTAGTAGAGGAGGTGGTAACCGATCTTGGGCTGCTTCTGGTATAACTCAGATAACAGCTCCAGGAGCAATGAGAAGCTGCTGTTATCTTCTTGCATCTGACACAAGTTCCTGTAAATAAGAGAAATGACGGAATATTCACTGCATCACTCGTGTGACTTTTCAGAGTTAAACAGCATCTCACAGTTCCCGACTCTCTGACTCTGACAAGGGAAAGAGCAGCAAATACATGTGGTACAAATCACAGAATAGAATCATATAATCCCTACAGTGCAGGAGGCAGCCATTCGGCCCATCGAGTCTGTACCAGCCACAAACCCATCCCAAAGCTCTATCTCCACAACCCCACACATTTACCCCACTAATCCCACCAACCAACACATTTTTGGACACTAAGGGGCAATTTAGCATGGTCAATCCACCTAACGCGCACATCTTTGGGCAGTGGGAGGAAACCCACACAGACACGGGGGAGAACGTGCAGACTCCACGCAGACAGTGATCCAAGCCGGGAATCGAACCCGGGTCCCTGGTGCTGGGGCAGCAGTGCTAACCCACTGTGCTGCCTAACAGGTCGAAAGCTTCAACTTTTTAGGTGTCCAGATCACCAACAATCTGCCCTGGCTCCCCCCATGCCGACACTATAGTTAAGAAAGCCCCACCAATGCCTCTACTATCTCAGACGACGAAGGAAATTTGGCATGTCCGCTATGGCTCACACCAACTTTTACAGATGCCCCATAGAAAGCATTCTTTCTGGTTGTATCACAGCTTGGTCTGGGCTCCTGCTCTGCCCAAGACTGCAAGGAACTACAAAAGGGCAGTGAATGTAGCCCAATCCATCACACAAACCAGTCTCCCATCCATTGACTCTGTCTACACTTCCCACTGCCTCGGGGAAAAGCAGCCGGCATAATCAAGGACCCCGCTGCGCGTGCCCCCCCCAGCACCCCGGACATTCTCTCTTCCACCTTCTTCCGTCAGGAAAATGATACAAAAGTCTGAGGTCACGTACCGACCGACTCAAGAACAGCTTCTTCGCTGCTGCTGTCAGACTTTTGAATGGACCTACCTCGCATTAAGTTGATCCTTCTCTATACCCTAACTATGGCTGTAACATAGAACATTACAGCGTGGTACAGGCCCTTGATGTTGTGCCGACCTGTAAAACCAATCTAAAGCCCATCTAACCCACACGATTCCATTATCATCCATATGTTTACCCAATGACCATTTAAATGCCTTTAATGTTGGCGAGTCCACTACTGTTGCAGGCAGGGCATTCATCGCCCTTACAACTGAGTAAAGAACCTACCTCTGACACCTATCCGATATCACCCCTCAATTTAAAGCTATGTCCCCTTGTGCTCGCCATCTCTGAGGAAAAAGGCTCTCACTGTCCACCCTCTCAACATTCTGCACCTGCTCCTTTCCTTCTCTATGAAGGGTATGCTTTGTGTAGTGTGTAAGAAACAATACTTTTCACCGTATGTTAATACACTTGACAAAAATAAATCAAATGTCAGGAGCGCTTCCACACATTATTGTTCTATGCCAGGGTCCTTCTGCAATCATTGCTGCGTACCAGTCCTGGAACTACCACCCTCTGCACCCCCCACAAACCGGCACCATGGATATACTGCACTGCACCAACTCTGTGGCTCAAAAGTTGACCACCACCAATCCCTCCCACACGCTGAGACACAGACAATAAATCTCATGGATTCCACTGTTCAATGGTTAAAGCGAACGGGAGGGTTCAATTCGCTCTGGAGTTTGTGGTTAGGACTTAGCTGACTGCTGTAAGTCTATTGGTAAATTAAAGAATGCAGACAAAGTGCAAACAGGGCAGCATGGTGGGTTCGCACCGCTGCCTCTCAGCGCCAGGGACCCGGGTTCGATTCCCGGCTTGGGTCCCTGTCTGTGTGGAGTTTGCATGTTCTCCCCGTGTCTGCGTGGGTTTCCTCAGGTGCTTCGGTTTCCTCCCACAGTCTGAAAGACGTGCTGGTTAGGATGCATTGGCCGTGCTATATTCTCCCTCAGTGTACCTGAACAGGTGCCAGCGTGTGGCGATTGGGGAAATTTCACACTAACTTCATTGCAATGTTAATGTAAGCCCACTTGTGACACTAATAAAGCCTTCACAGAATACATAGGGGAGAAGGCACAGAGTGAATAGAAGATGGCACAGTGGGTTAGCACTGCTGCCTCACGGCGCCAGGGACCCGGGTTTGATTCCCAGCTTGGGTCACTGTCTGTGTGGAGTCTGCACATTCTCCCCACGTCTGCATGGGTTTCCTCCAGGTGCTCCGGTTTCCTCCCACAGTCCAAAGATGTGTAGGTTAGGGGTATTGGCCATGCTAAATTCATGCATGCACGTGTCGAGAACAATTTGAGAACAAGTTCCAGTTTCTTTCGACTTTCCGCCCCAGAGACTCGGACTCTGAGATCCAGTTTTGTGATCCTGGTTTATACTTCATTGCCTCAGATACGTTCTTCTGCAGGCGCGGCAAGCAGCCAGTCATTGAGGCGAGCAGTGGGGTCTGCAACCTACAGCTGTCGAGCCGCATGAATGGAGACGTCCGAGGCCCAAAGGGGAAGGTTGCAGCCTGGACAGAGGGGAGCCAGGTTCCTGGGACCCTGCAGCGCACAGCGATGCAGATGAAGTAGGGGTTATGGATGATATGATGTCCACGCGAGCTGCAGATACCACTCCTTAACCTACCTGAACGTAACATAAAGGGGTTTCCCCACCGACTCTTCCAGTGATCTGCAAAACATCCAGTTAACAGGCTGTACGTCAATCAACTGTGCATCTAAAGAGGAAAGCTTCAACAAGTTGTAACATGCATCATCACATGAAGAAACAAGAGGAGATATTAGGGACTGCCAGCAAGAAGCTCACTCAGAGATGTCAGTTTAAAAACGTGTGGGCGCCGCACCGCGGGCAGGGTCGGCGCCGAGGGGGTGCCGCACCGCGGGCAGGGTCGGCGCCGAGGGGGTGCCGCACCGCGGGCAGGGTCGGCGCCGAGGGGGCGCCGCACTGTGGGGAAGGTCAGCGCCGAGGGAGCGCCACACTGTGGGGAGGGTCAGCGCTGAAGGCCCGACCATGAGGGGAGGGGGTGGCGGGCACTGGCCGCAAGAGGGAAGGGTCATTCCCCAGCTGCTGCAAGGCTGGTCAGCTGGTTCTGTACATCTGCTGGTCATGGAGTGAATCCTATTCATTATCCTCTCGATTTCCTGCTCATTCCCAGTCACTGTTCCCAGGCATTCCGTCACCTGGCAGCTTGGCAGTGGTGGATATTGCAGCCCAGGATAAATACCCGACGCTCCCGTCATTACTCACTCCTCTGTGATGTCCTCTGGAAGGACCTCGCCCCGGAAGTGTCCCTTGAACAGTTCGACAAGGCAGGACGCCAACGTCACCATCAGTTCCATATCAAAATCATCCTGCTCGGCCAGCGCGGGGGGAGAGAGCGGGGGAAGAAACGGAGAGGGTGGGAGGAGAAAGAATACAATAAATCACTCAGATCACATCAGGTGGTTTGGTTCACAGTGCAATTCGATTCCTATTGTTATTCAGATGGCACAGAACAGCAGCATGGTGGCACAGTGGTTCGCACAGCGCTAGGAACCCGGCCTGCATGAGTGCGTGAATCTGTACGTTCTCCCTGTGTCTGCATGGGTTTCCCCCCACAATCCGAAAGATGTGTAGGTTAGGATGGATTGGCCACGCTAAATTGTCCCTTAGTGTCCCAAGATGTGCGCGTTGGGGGATTGGTATTTGATTTGATTTATTATTGTCACATGTATTGGGATACAGTGAAAAGTATTGTTTCTTGGACGCTATACAGACAAAGCATACCGTTCACGGAGAAGGAAAGGAGAGACTGCAGAATGTAAGGTTACAGTCATAGCTAGGATGTAGAGAAAGATCAACTTAATGCGAGGTAGGTCCATTCAGAAGTCTGATGGCAGTAAACCACCTAACCTGCACATCTTTTGGACACTAGGGGGCAATTTAGCACGGCCAATCCACTGAATCTGCACATCTTTGGAGTGTGGGAGGAAACTGGAGCACCCGGAGGAAACCCACGCAGACACAGGGAGAATGTGCAGACTCCACACAGACAGTGACCCGAGCTGGGAATTGAACCCGGGTCCCTGGCGCTGTGAGGCAGCAGCACTAACCCACTGTGCCACCCTGCCTGCCCCCAACACGACACGCAAAGTGGTTGGGGGGGGGGGGGGCCACTGCTGTAGCATCGGAAACACAGCAGCCACTCTGTACACTGCAAGATCCCAGAAACCTGATAAAGTTTTTTTTTTTTACATACCGACGCTGACTGCCTGACCCAGGAGAAATTCCACTGCTCGTCTTCAAGCCAGCACCACAGTGTCTCCCTGAGATGGCAGACTGGACCTGGGTTAAAAGCGTACAGGAGGCGGCAGGGTGACACAGCACCGACCGTCTCACTGCACTAGGGTTCCACGCTGCATTCCCAGCTTGGGTCACTGTCTGTGTGGAGTCTGCACGTTCTCCCCGTGCCTGCATGGGTTTCCTCTGGGTGCTCTGGTTTCCTCCCACAGTCCGAAAGACGTGCGGGTTAGGGCGCATTGGCCGTGCTAAATTCTCCCTCAGCGTAACCCAAACAGGCGCCGGAGTGTGGCGACTAGGGGATTTTCACAGTAACTTCATTGCAGTGTTAATGTAAGCCTTGTGACCCGAATAAATCGACTTAAATTTGCCAACCTTCAGCAGTGCGGACCCACCCCGGGAGAAACCTTCTGCTGAAGTTTGCTTTATTGCTGTTCTACTCGTTTCAACATGTGACCAGCCTTGTAGATTGGTTTTATTTTACCCATAACCGGACAGCAGCCCACCACAGTTGCCTTGCGAGCGCCAAGAGCGGGGGGGAATGTTAAGAAGGTGTATCAGCCCCGCAGTAATGTGAGCAGGACTCTGGAGTGGGAGTTGAACCTGCTACATCAGAGAGGCGAAGGAGTGTGCTACCCATTCTGACACAGCCGCCCCCACCACCCCACCTCCCCAGCCTTCTCCCTCGCACAATGCAATCTACATTTCAGTGTGTGTCAAAGGCTCCCCTCGTTGACGTCTAACTGGGACGGACTGATGCAAAGAAACACTCTCCATCAACAGAAGGCTTTCATGTGCGACAGATTAAGCCCTCCACAGTTAATTAGTTCCTGGCGAGTGGAGACAGTAGGACTAGGGGGCACAGCCTCAAGATAAAGGGGGGGCGGTTCAGAACGGAGTTGAGGAGGAACTTCTTCACTCAAAGGGTGGTGAATCTCTGGAATTCTCTGCCCGTTGAAGTGGTGGAGGCTGCCTCGCTAAATATTTTTAAGAAGCGGGTTGATGGGTTTTTGATAAGAGAGGGGATTAAGGGTTATGGGGAGAGGGCGGGAAAGTGGAACTGAGCCACGACAGATCAGCCATGATCTTATTGAATGGCGGGGCAGGCTCGAAGGGCCGGGTGGCCTACTCCTGCTCCTATTTCTTATGTTCTTATGAGACTGCCGCCCCTTGTTGGAACGTGACCAGTGATAACATTGGATCTGCTGCAGCGTGTGGCCAACGGTAACACTGGCACCTCCCTCTGTGACTGGATCCTGAAATTCCGAACTCACCACATCACAATCTGTAAGGACAGGCAACAACACCTCCTCCACGATCATCCTCAACACACGGTGCCCCACAAGGCTGTGTTCTCAGCCCCCTTCCATACTCCTTATACACCTCTGACTGTGTGGCCAAATTTCCCTCCAATTCGATTTTCAAGTGACACCACCGTAGTGGATCCGATCTCAAACAATGACGAGACAGAGTACAGGAATGAGGTAGAGAATCTGGTGAACTGGTGCGGCGACAATAATCTCTCCCTCAATGTCAACAAGACGAAGGAGATAGACATCGACTTCAGGAAGCGTAAAAGGAGAACATGCCCCTGTCTACATCAATGGGGACAAAGTAGAAAGGGTCGAGAGCTTCAAGTTTTTAGGTATCCAGATCAATAACAACCTGTCCTGGTCCCCCCCATGCCGACACTATAGTTAAGAAAGCCCCACCAACACCTCTACTTTCTCAGAAGACTAAGGAAATTTACTGCCTCTGACAGCTCGTTCCAGACACTCACCACCCTGTGTGTGAAAAAGTTGCCCCTCAGGATCCTTGTGTATCTCTCCCTTCTCACCTTAAACCTAAGCCCTCTAGTTTTAGGCTCCCCTACCTTTGGGAAAAGATATTGACTATCTCGTTGATCTGTGCCCCTCATTATTTTATAGACCTCTATAAGATCACCCTTCAGCCTCCCAAGCTCCAGAGAAAAAAGTCCCAGTCTATCCAGCCTCTCCTTATAACTCAAACCATCAAGTCCCGGTAGCATCCGAGTAAATCGCTTCTGCACTCTTTCTAGTTTAATAATATCCTTTCTATGATGGGGTAATGTAAGTAGTTTACATTAACATTGCAATGAAGCTGCTGTGAAAATGCCCTGGTCACCATATTCAGGTACAGTGAGGGAGAATTTAGCACGGCCAATGCACCCTAACCAGCACATCTTTCAGACTGTGGGAGGAAACGCATGCAGACACAGGGAGAATGTGCAGACTCCACACAGACAGTGACCCGAGCTGGGAATCGAACCCGGGTCCCTGGCACTGTGAGGCAGCAGTGCTGACCCGCTGTGCCACCGTGATACAGTGACTGGAAACTCTCCAACAAGCTCTGAGACTAGATGGGAGATAGTAGTATTCTGACACACCAGCGATCACTTACCTCCAATATCATATCCACAATTTCCTGCATCAGTTCGCACTGAACCTCTGTGTCACTGGGAGGGAGAAAGAGAAGCACAGATATAACCACAAGCACTCTTGTCGGAGGCTGCACAACAGAAGACCCCTGTACTAAATACAGTTCTCCAAAACCCTACCCCAGCCCCAGGGATTTAGATTCTCCACCCCCAGGAATACCTGCGCTCATCTTCTTGAGGGTGACAAGCCTGTCCTTGGCAGCATTTAACAAAATAAACTGTGCACGTCACGTCAGAACCAGCGGCCCCTGGCTCTACAGAGTAACTTGTTTTGCTTTTTAGACTCTCCTGAAAACTCATGGGCTAAAAACTCCTTGTGCAGGACACTGCCCTCCAGCACTGGATCCGATAACCGCATCAGGCTATTCGCCCGTGGGTGCGTCACACCAGAGTCCTCCGATGCAGCCTGGCCTGGCATCGGCAAGTGTGATGTGGAGCTGGGAGACTGATCCCCACCACTTCTCCCCCGGATCGCTGCCCCTCCAATCTCCTGCTCTCAGGCATTCTAACCGCAACCAAGGTTCAACCCACGCCCCCTCCTGGGGGGGTGATCAGGCAGCCCAGCACAGACTTCGGGAGGAGGATGGGGTGGAATAACACACATACACACAGGTCCTGACAGAACGCCCTTTAAGACAAACTATCTTGAGAAACCCAACGGCTAACTTAAGGCTCCTTCTGTTGCGCAGCGCAACCTGGCCTGGAATCTAACCAAGAAACCCAGTATGGATATTTAGGAAAATGATAAGTACGCAGGAGTGTACTGCAGACTGGGGTCTAATTACAGATGGAGGGGGGGGCAAGCACAACATGGACTATCTGGCACAGCAAGATCCCAGAAATGGTGCCAGAAGCAGAATTCCCTCCGTTCCCAAACCCTGGCTGATATTTTCCTCTCCCCGACTGCAGGGACCGATTGCTGAGTTATTACTGGGTGGGTGAGTGCCACTCCGTCCGGAGTCTGTCTTTTTTTTGTTATTCATTTGTGGGACATGGGTGTCACTGGCTGGGCCAGTATTTATTACCCATCCCTCGGTGTCCTTGGAGCAGTGGAGACACAACCACGTTGCTGTGTGGCTCTGGAGTCACATGTAGGCCAGACCGGGGTAAGGACAGCAGATTTCCTTCCCTAAAGGGAACCAGATGGGTTTTTCCGACAATGGGTCATCAGTAGATTCTTAATTCCAGATTTTTAAAAAAAATTGAATTCAAATTCCACCATCTGCTGTGGTGGGATTCGAACCCAAGTCCCCCAGAACATCAGCTGAGTTTCTGGATTAACAGCCTGGCGATAATACCACTGGGCCATCGCCTTCCCTGGGTGTGCGATTATTCCAGCAGGCCTGTCGCTCCCACACCACTCCGTGTCCTGATGTTGTGACCTGTTATTACAAGGCTGGGGGCATCCCTCCTTTTTGAAGAGTGGAGGGGGGGGTGTGCAGGCTGGAGTTTTTGAGGGGGGGGCAGGATTGGGATTTCACAGGCATCAGATTAATCATACAAAAAGAAACAAGACCACTGGAATGGCAATAAAAGTTGCTTACGTGCGGTAGTTGTCATGGTCCTCCGCTCTGTCGGGAGGGAAGGGCGAAGAGGGGGGAGGGGGTGGTGGTGGGGTGGGTGCGGGGAGGAGAAAAAAATTAGGCGTCACCATCCAAGCCAACACACCAGGGGATGCCAGCTTCACCCTGGCATCAACAAATCTGCAACACTCTGCCTGCCTCCACCCCAACATCTTAAGCCTAACGCCGTCTCCTGTTGGTGGGGGGTGGGGGTGGGGGTGGTCTCTCAGGTTCTTCCTGTGCCCTGACCAACATGCAGGGGCAGTAAAGCTCGCCGCTGACTGGGGTGTCCAAGACGCTGAGCATCCAAGCCATTCCCTTGCAAACACGTTTGTGCTTTCTGCGGTTGGGAGGGAGGGGGGAGCTTTCGAAGGGGCACAGCGAGGCAGAGAAAAAACGGTTTGCACTGGAAGGAATGTCAGGAGCCAGGACACACAGGTTTAAGGCTGAAGTGAAGATCATTTCCCCCACACCCCGAAAGGCTTAGCTGCATTGTCCATGATAAATTCTCCCCCACTTTTACCCGAACAGGCACCAGAGTGGGGTGACTAGGGGATTTTCACAGTAACTTCATTGAGGTGTTAACGCAAGCCTTACTTGTGACACTAATAAATAAACTTAAAATTCTCCTCAGTGTTACCCGAACAGGCACCTGAGTGTGACAACTTCATTGTAGTGTTAATGTAAGCTTTACTTGTGACATTAATAAATAAACTTACAAACTTAAAAATTCTCCTCAGTATACCTGAATAGGAGTGTGGTGACTAGGAGATTTTCAGTGACTTCATTGTAGCGTTAATCTATGCCTTACTTGTGACACTAATAAATACACTTAAGCTTACTTGTGACGAATAAATAAACTTTAACTTTAGTTGACACAATCTGCAGCGTACTATCCCTAAGGTCGATAGAAATAGGTTCAATTGTAACTTACGGGAGAGGAACTGGGAAAATACTTGCAAGGGAGAAAGCGAACAGGGTACTGGGACTAACTGAATAGTTCCTTCAAAGTTCAAGTTAAGTTTACTAGTACCACCAGTAAGTTTACATTAACACTGCAATGAAGTTACTGTGAAAATTCCCCTAGTCGCCACACTCCTGTTCGGGTACAGTCAGAGAAAATTTAGCATGGCTGATGCACCCTAACCAGCACGTCTCTCGGACCGTGGGAGGAAACCGGAACACCCAGAGGAAACCCATGCAGACATGGGGAGAACGTGCAGACTCCACACAGGCAGTGACCCAAGCCGGGAATCAAACCCCAGTCCCTGGTGCTGTGAGGCAGCAGTGCTAACCCACTGTGCCAGAGCCCACGAAGGTAGAATAGGTACAGGTGCTCTGAGCAAACCAGTGTTTAATGTGGTCACACTGCCACGGAGAACTGTGGCATCCAAGTTCCTATAGTGAACTGGCAAAGGCGCTTGGATTTCAACGGAACTGTGTTCTGTGACTTGAGTGAGCATTAAATTCGGGTTGGGTTTACTCCAACAGTGATTACACGTCAAAAATAAAAGTGCTTCACTGGCTGTTAATGATTCTGAGATGTCCAGAGGATGTGCAAGGCACTATGGAAAGGCAGACAGTTTTGTCTTTGTAAACTTCAGCTGCTCTGCCTCTGAAAGCAGTAACTCTCACCAGGCACTAATGGCTAACAGGTGACTGGTTGTTGTACCAGGACACAGGGTGGGGTGGGGGCACCTGACTGGCAGTGGGCCCCCAGGGCCAAGCCAGAGGCCGCTTTCCCATTACTGGTCATCAGACCGCCCGTCACTGGAGGCAGCAGCAGCTAGGGTCTGGTTTCCGAGCTGACCACCCTTCCCCACCCCACCGTTCCCCCACCCCCTCCACCAGTCATAGCAACATCTCCACAACTGGGCCGTGGCGGCTGAACGACAGACGGGCAAGATACCAAGAACTGAACACGGTAAAAAGAACATCACAACCTCAACACAAACAAGGGGGGCGAAAAGATAGAATTTTTTTGTTCATTTGTGGGACGTGGACGTCTCTGGCTGGGCCAGCATTTATTGCCCATCCCTAGCTGCCCCTTGAGAAGGTGGTGGTGAGCTGCCTTCTTGAATCGCTGCAGTCCACATGCTGTTATGGAGGGAATTCCAGGATTTTGACCCAGTGACTGTGAAGGAACGGCCGATAGATTTCCAAGTGAGGATGGTGAGTGGCTCGGAGGGGAGGTGTTCCCCATGTATCTGCTGCCCCTTGTCCTTCTCCATGGAAGCGGTCGCAAGTTTGGACGGTGCTGTTTAAGGATCTTTGGTGAATTGCTGCAGTGCATCTTGTAGATGGTACACACTGCTGCTACTGAGCGTCGGTGGTGGATGTGGTCCCAATCAAACAGGACTGCTTTGTCCTGGAGCTTATCGAGTGTTGTTGGGAGCTGCACCCATCGAGGTAAGTGGGGAATATTCCATCACACTCCTGACTTGTGTCCTTGCAGATGGTGGACAGGCTTTGTGGGGGGTCAGGAGGGGACTTACTTTCTGCAGGATTCCCAGCCTCTGACCTGCTTGTGTTGTTGTAGTGTTTATGTGGTGATGTAGATGAGAATTCAGCCTCTGGGACAGCACCGAGGGTGGGGGACATTTCAGCGTCGTGAAAATGAAACGAGGCCTCGCGTCTCCTTACCTTCCTTTCTGAATAAGCAGCACCTTTTCTTTCAACGCCTCATCTAATTGGTCCAGGTAGGGCGTGATGTCAACAGGCTCCTCAATGACAGCCTCTTTGATTGGATGAAACCGAAACTCGCGCTTTTTCCCTGGAAGGAAGGAGACAGAGAGGTTCGGAATCAAACCCGGGTCGCAAAATAAAACCTGCCGGCGGAAGGCAGCCGTCAACCTCGGATCTGATCGGATCCCGGTCTGATATTCCCCAATGTACACCACTGCTCCGTGGTGGGTCCATCCTATCACTCGGACAGGATATATCCCAGGGTATGAGGACTATCTGCCTTGTCTGCGAGGGGCACAGATCAGCTAGATAGTCAGTATCTTTTCCCAAAGGTAGGGGAGCCTAAAACTAGAGGGCAGAGGTTTAAGGTGAGAGGGGAGAGATACAAAAGGGTCCAGAGGGACAATTTTTTCACAGAGGGTGGTGAGTGCCTGGAACAAACTGCCAGAGGTGGTAGTAGAGGCGAGTACAATTCTGTCTTTTGAAAAGCGTTTAGACAGTTACATGAGTAAAATGGGTATGGGCCAATTGAGGGCAATTGGAATTAGCTTCGGGATTTAAACAACAACGGCATGGACAAGTTGGGCCGAAGGGACTGTTTCCATGCCGTAAACCTCTATGACTTCAGGCAGTTTGTAAGAGATGATTCAGTAAGTCACCTGTGTACCTTTAAGACAGAAACACAGAAGACAGGAGGAGGAGGAGGAGGAGGCCATTCAGCCCTTCGAACCTGCTCCACCCTTCATCACCGTCATGGCTGATCATCCAACTCAATAGCCTAATCCTGCTTTCTCCCCATAACCTTTGATCCCGTTCACCCCAAGTGCGATATCCAGCTGCCTCCTGAATACATTCAATGTTTTGGCATCAACTCCTTCCTGTGGGAACGAATTCCACAGGCTCACCGGGTGAAGAAATGTCTCCTCACCTCCATCCCAAATGATCAACCCTGAATCCTCAGACTGTGACCCCCTGGTTCTGGACTCCCCCCACCATCGGGAACATCCTCCCTGCATCTACCCTGTCTAGTCCTGTTAGAATTTTATAAATCTCTATCAGATCCCCCCTCATTCGTCTGAACTCCAGTGAAAACAATCCTAACCTGGTCAATCTCTCCTCATACATCAGTCTCGCCATCCCCGGAATCAGCCTGGTAAACCTTCACTGCACTCCCTCGAGAGCAAGAACATCCTTCCTCAGAAAAGGAGACCAAAACTGTACATAATACTCCAGGTGTGGCCTCACCAAGGCCCCTGTATAATTGTAACAACACATCCCTGCTCCTGTACTCCAAACCTCTCGCTACGAAGACCAACCTGCCATTTGTCTTCTTTACTGGCTGCTGGTCCTGCATGCTTACCTTCAGTGACTAGTATACAAGGACACCCAGGACCCTCTGCACACTCCCCTCTCCCCATTTAAGAAAAGGCTTTTTTTTTTAAATCATGCAGCTGACAGCCTCAGTGATGTCACTGAGAGCGAAGCTAAGCTGTGGCAGTCAGCCGATAGAAGCTTTTCCCTTTTACTTCTGTTTGGGGAGTGTGAAGGAAGCAGTTTAGCAGCAAGCTCGGAAGCAGTCACTCTCTCTCTCTCTGTTCTCCTCTTGGTTTGGTTCTCAAAGTATTATCTGTTAGCTGAAGGAGGGGTTTATTACCATCCTGCTTTAAAGAAGCTGTGTTATGGGAAACAGATTCAACTACAACCTCTTCTAGTTTCTTCACAAGGGATTTTCAACCCAGGAGGCTGGATTCCTGCAACAAGTGGGCATTAAACTATGCTGTATTGTGTTTATTTGGAGGGCTTTGTGCATTGGATGTTGGCTTTGGTTGGAACACTTGAGAAATTTCCTTAAACGTTATAAGACCATAAGAGCAGAATTAGGCCACTCGGCCCAACGAGTCTGCTCCGCCATTCAATCATGGCTGATATTTTTCTCATCCTCATTCTCCTGCCTTTTCCCCATAACCCCTGATCCCCTTATTAATCAAGAACCTATCTATCTCTGTCTTAAAGACATTCAATGACCTGGCCTCCACAGCCTTCTGAGGAAAGAGTTTCACAGATTCCCCACTCTCTGGCTGATGGAAGTCCTCCTCATCTCTGTTTTAAAGGATCGTCCCTTTAGCCTGAGGTTGTGCCCTCTGGTTCTGGTTTTCCGACTGGTAGAAACGTCCTCTCCACGTCCACTCTATCCAGGGCCTCGCAGTATCCTGTAAGTTTCAATAAGATACCCCCCTCCATCCTTCTAAACTCCATCGACTACAGACCAGAGACCTCAACCCGTTCCTCATCCGACAAGCTCTTCATTCCAGGGATCATTCTTGTGAACCTCCTCTGGACCCTTTCCAAGGCCAGCACATCCTTCCAAAACTGCTCACAATTCTCCAAATGGGGTCTGACCAGAGCCTTACACAGCCTCAGAAGTCCATCCCTGCTCTTGTATTCTAGCCCTCTCGATATGAATGCTAACATTGCATTTGCCTTCCTAACTGCTGACTGAACCTGCACGTTAACCTTAAGAGAATCTTGAACAATGATTCCCAAGTCCCTTTGTGCTTCAGACAGAAGGTGGTGGATAAGAGAATGTCCGGGGTGCATGGGATCCTTAATTATGCTAGCGGCTTTTCCCGAGGCAGTGGGAAGCGTAGACAGAGTCAATAGATAGGAATCTGGTTTGCGTGATGGATTGGGCGACGTTCATGACCCTTTGTAGTTTCTTGCAGTCTTTAAGGAAAAGGAAAGGATAGTGTGCTAAGATTGCAGCCAATTCTCACTCAGCAAGCTCTCACAAGCAGTGCTGCACCTAAACTGTATAAAAAAGCAGCAAGTTCTGGAAAACTCAGCAGGTCTGGCAGCACCTGAGGAGAGAGAAACTGAGTGAACGATTTCAGTCCAAAGCACTATCCTATTGTACTCAAAACAGTGGCACAGTGGGTTAGCACTGCTGCCTCACATCGCCAGCGACCCAACTTCTATTCCCGGCCTCGGATCATTGTCTGTGTGGAGTCTGCAATGTTCTCTCCACCATGTCTGCGTGGGTTTCCTCCGGGTGCTCTCCTACAGTCTGTAAGACACGCTGATTAGGTAGACTGGCCGGGCTAAATTGCCCCTCAGTGTCCAAGATACGCAGGTTAGGTGGATTGGCCGTGCTAAATTGCCCCTTAGTGTCCAAAGATGTGCAGGTTAGGTGGATTGGCCATGCCAGGATCTTATGCTGAACACCACAGGCACTTAACTGATGTAACAGTCTCCTATGCGGCACCTTGTCAAAGATCTTCTGGAAATCTGCTCGTCTGCTCGTTCTCCTTTATCTAACTTCCTTGTTACTTCCTCAAAGGTACACTATCATGATTGTTGTGTTTCTTGTTTGTAACTGTTAAAAGTTCTTGCTAAGTGTCTTACAGAACACGTTAACAATATTCTTAATTAAACTCTGCTTTTGATAAAAGCTTCTCGTGAGTCAGGTGATTCACACACCTGGGTGAAGCCTCTCATGCTCATTCTGGCCAAATTCAACATCAAACATTACAGGTCAGGTCAGGCCAGCTTCATAGAACACCTTGGAGTATCCGGCCTGCCTTGTAACAGTAAGCATGACTATAGTCTGGTTGGCACCTGACTGGTCTGCTGGACAATTCTTCCAATATTCCATTGAAAAGAATAGTTGCATTTGAAGTTTTTCACTTCACATTTGTCACAAGGTGCAACTAATCTCCAAAATCTACACAATCCAATACAGGAGAGTGATCGTTATTCCACACACAATCCCCACGGCGTAGGAGGTGGCTATTCGGCCCATCAAGTCTTCACTGACAACAATCTCACCCAGGCCGTATCCTCATAATCCAACGGGGACAACTCCCAATACTAAGGGGTAATTTAGCACGGCCAATCCACCGAACCTACACATCTTTGGACACCAAGTGGCAATTTACCATGGCCAATCCACTTAAGCTGCACATCTTTCGAGCGTGGATGGAAACCGGAGCCCCAGGTTTGATTGTTGCAAAAGTCCCTCTGGTTTACTAATGGGCGGCACGGTGGTATAGTGGTTAGCAGCGTCTCACAGCGCCAGGGATCCGGATTCAATTCCTGGCTTGGGTCACTGTCTGTGCAGAGTCTGCGTGGGTTTCCTCCGGGTGCTCCAGTTTCCTCCCACAGTCTGAAAGACGTGCTGGTGAGGGTGGATTGGCCATGCTAAATTCTCCCTCAGTGTAGCCTGAACAGGCGCCGGAGTGTGGCGACTGGGGGATTTCACAGTAACTTCATTGCGGTGTTAATGCAAGTCTACTTGTGATACTTATAATTAAATTACAAGGTAGCATAACAGCAGTGATGTTTGTCAGTGTTGGAGCTGGCTTGAGGGGTGAAACAGGGTTGGGGTCAGGGTTCCTGCTGCTCCCATTTCTCTTCATCAGGTTTGGGTAATGAGCTTGCGAGATGAAGCTTGACAGTGGTAACGTGGCCTGGAGAGTTCCCCAGACTCATCTCTGCTGGAACCCCAGGGAAGGCTCCATGCTGGAGCTCCCGTCATGCTCACCTTTATTGCTCAGTTCCTCCTCATCGTCGCTGAAGGCAGCGTCCGCGTTGTCGTAGCAATTCTCCTCCCGTTCTTTATCAGTCACATGATTCTCCATATCGATGGTGACAGATTCTTCACTTTTAACTGGCAAGGAAAGTAAAGCCTTTTCTTAAAAGATCATTTCTAACCAGGAGAGAGGGCAGAACACGATCAGTGCGCAGGCCCTGTGCTCGAGCCACCAGCCACAGAGCAAACTTCCTTCAGCGCTGAGATAAATCAGCAAACCCCCCACCAACTCTGAGCTCCACAGGATAGGGCAGGTGCGCGCGCACGAGGGGGCTGCGCGCTCATGTAGCCACCTATGTCAGTGTGTGCCCTCAAGAGCGGGGCTGGTACAGGAGCGGAGAGGGAGGCACGAGCGTGTGGGTGTGAGAGTCGGGGATGGGGGCTAAGGAGGCCCAGAACGTGCTGAATGTACGCGGTGTTGGGTGTAACACTGGAACCATACTGAGAAACTCGTTCGGTGCTCTCCCCTCCAGCCATGGCTGCAGCCTTATACGGAATCCAGTAACCGGAGTCTCAGGTGGACGGGAGGTGGTCGGTGGGTCAAGAATTAACTCAGCAGAAAGGACGGGGAAAGGAGTTTGGGACCTGCTCACTGGAGCCAGGGTCTCGCTCGCCAAAGTCAGGGGGTCTGTAAGTAAACTGGATAGCCCTGACACTCCGAAAGTTTACTGGTGGAATTCTTCTGCCTCAGCTTCCATCCACAAGAAGCTCTCCTGATGAATGATAAAGCAGCTCACATTGCGGCTGCGGTTGCCGGAGAGAGCTCAGTGATGGGCTGGATGGGGACGGGTCCAGACGGGAGTACGGGGAGACACAGACGTTTCAATGGGAAATGTTAAACGATGCCGGGAAAGTCAAGCTTGGGCAGTCAAAGACAAACGGTGACGGAAAGGGCCGTCTCCGAGTGCTGGGGGTGTCCCCAGCCACAATGAAGCTCTGCGTAAGAGCAACGCTCCGCATTGTAAAACCAGCTATTGTACATCAGATACACAAATCACTCGCTCACATAGCGACAGGGAGAGAGATCAAGCATCCCCCTTGCCTGCTCTAGGTCACATTTGCATTTGGATAGCGGCTGGCAGAAACTCAGGGCATGTCGAGGTGTTTCACGGCCAAGGGAACGAGGGCCACTGTGTGGGGAATGTGGCAGCCAATTTCCTCAGGCCCGTCCTCTAAGTCCCATCACCAGCAAGTGCGCCCGTGTGAACTTGACCAAGACAAAGCACTGGCAGTCATGGTGCGGGGGGTGTGTGTGTGTGGGTGTGTGTGGGTGTGTGTGTGTGTGTGTGGTGGTGGTGGTGGTGGTGGTGGTTGGGGGGGGAAGAGAGAGAGAGAGGGAGCTCTCCCTCTCATCTCAGAGTCAGGAAGGCATTGCTTCAATTTCCACTCTGGAACATAGCGTAGAATCCGACTGACACTCCCAAAGCGGTGCCGAGGGAGCGCCGCACTGAGGGAGGGCCGGTGCCGAGGGAGCGCCGCACTGAGGGAGGGCCGGTGCCGAGGGAGCGCCGCACTGAGGGAGGGCCGGTGCCGAGGGAGCGCCGCACTGAGGGAGGGCCGGTGCCGAGGGAGCGCCGCACTGAGGGAGGGCCGGTGCCGAGGGAGCGCCGCACTGAGGGAGGGCCGGTGCCGAGGGAGCGCCGCACTGAGGGAGGGCCGGTGCCGAGGGAGCGCCGCACTGAGGGAGGGCCGGTGCCGAGGGAGCGCCGCACTGAGGGAGGGCCGGTGCCGAGGGAGCGCCGCACTGAGGGAGGGCCGGTGCCGAGGGAGCGCCGCACTGAGGGAGGGCCGGTGCCGAGGGAGTGCCGCACTGAGGGAGGGCCGGTGCCGAGGGAGCGCCGCACTGAGGGAGGGCCGGTGCCGAGGGAGCGCCGCACTGAGGGAGGGCCGGCGCCGAGGGAGCGCCGCACTGAGGGAGGGCCGGCGCCGAGGGAGCACCGCACTGAGGGAGGGCCGGCGCTGAGGGGGCGCCGCACTGCAGGAGGAATGACCCTTCATTCGCTCTGACGGTGGTTCATTGAGACTCAAAACGTAGGTTCTATTTCCTCCCCACAGATGTTGTCAGACCCCGCTGAGATTTTCCAGCTTCCTTCTGTTCCTCGTTGCAATGTCCCACTGCTGGGGAAGTGGTGAGAACAGCAGAAGTTTTAGTTCCTTTCAGATTTGACTCAGAAAGGGCTGGTTTACCTTCCACAGGCGGTGAGGGGGAGCTGCAGAATTCCGGAAACTTCTCCCGTATCATGGCCCGCAGCTCTTTATCCAACTTCGGATTGTCAAACAGAGGCGCCAGAGGCCTGAGGAGGGAGAGAGAGGGGGGCACGGTGGGTTGGGGAGGGGGGGGGGGGTGGTGGAGAGAGAGAGAGAGAGAGGGGGGGGTGCACGGAGAGGGAGAGGGGGGGGAGGGAGAGAGAGAGAGAGAGAGAGACAGAGAGGATGTGTGCACAGAGAGGAAGAGAGAGAGAGAGAGAGAGAGAGGGGGCACGGAGAGGAAGAGAGACAGAAGGCAGGAGAGAGGAGAGAAAGAAAAGGGGGTGGGTGGAAGGGAGGGACAGACAGAGAAAGAAGTCACTATAAGGTTTGCTTTGAAGAGTGCCACCCCTGCCCCTGCCCCACAGCCAGTCACAGGATAACCAGCTATCAGAGGGGGAAACAGTCCTTGTTTCGCTGGAGGCCCCTTGGTCAGAAGGTGCCCTGAGCGTTAACCTGCCTTGGATCCTTCACAGGCTGTGAGCCAGGGACTGCTGTTCTGAACTCACACCCTTCTTCTGAGGCAGAGGCACTGGTAGAAATTAGGAGATGGCAAAGGTCCAGTGATATTATCGCTAGATTATTAATCCAGAAACTCAGCTAATGTTCTGGGGGACCCAGGTTCGAATCCAGCCACGGCAGAGGGTGGAATTTGAATTCAATAAAAAAATCTGGGATTAAGAATCTGCTGATGACCCATTGTCGGAAAAACCCATCTGGTTCACTAATTATGGAGACCCGAGAGGAGGAGGCCATTTGGCCCATCGAATCTATACTGACCACGATGCCACCCAGGCCCTACTCCCATAACCGCACGTATTTACCCATTAATCCCCCTGCAGGAGGGAACCGGAACACTTGGAGGAAACCCACAAAGACACGGGGAGAATGTGCAGCCTCCACACAGACAGTGACCCCAGCCGGGAATCCATCCCAGGTCCCTGGTGCTGTGCGGCAGCAGTGCTAACCCACTGTGCCAGCACGTCACCCCAAATGTCCACTTTAGGGAAGGAAATCTGCCGTCCTTACCCCGGTCTGGCCTACATGTGACTCCAGAGCCACACAGCAATGCGGTTGACTCTCAACTGTCCCTCCAAGGGCAACTAGGGATGGGCAATAAATGCTGGATCAGCCCAGTGACTGCCTGTGTCCCATGAATGAATAAAAAAACAATTCCAACATAATTACTAGTCAGCATTGAGAATCTGCAGTGTCAGAGGCAGCACCAGGTCTCAGTGTCACACACACAGGCCCAGGTGTACAGGGCCCCAGGCAACAATCATCCTCCCGCAGCAGCTTAGTACTCACGCCAGAACGCGCTTCTCCACGATGTGATTGAGCGAGTTAAACACACCCTGCCTCACGTGGGACTCCAACGGTGGGTAAAAGTGTGGAATAATCTGCAAGGTGGAAGGAGAGGAGGGTTAGAGAGTCCAACACGGGGTGGGCCGGGGGGAGGGCAGGAGGGGGGAGGGGAAGGAGAAGGAAGAGAGAGAGAGAGAGAAAGACTGAGTGGGGGGAAGAGAAAGAGGAAGAAAGTTGCGGGGGGGGACAGAGAGAGAGAGAGAGAGAGAGAGAGAGGGGTGGGGGCAGAGGGACCAAGGGAGGGAAAGGCAGGGGACAGGAGGAGGGGAGGGGGGGGGGAAAGAAGGGGTGGCTGGGAGCAGGGGAAAGAAGGGGCGGGGGGGTGCGGGAGGAGGGGAGGGCCAGGAGGAGGGGGCACAGGAAGGTAAGGGAGTGGGGTGGCGGGGGGAGAGAAATGGAGTCAGAGAGGGAAGGTGTCGGAGAAGTGGTGAAGTGATGAGTTTAGAAAGAGGAGGGATTAATAACGTGAAGGGGGAGAATACAGAGAGACGGGCTCACGGTCAGCGACCTGCCCTCCCCCACTGGACCCCCTGATCAGTGCTTGTCTGCCACTTTTCATTACGTTTGTGTTTGCAGAAACAGGACAATCCCTCAGTGAGAAAAACAGAACCAATAAATCCCACGGGCGGGAGCGTTTACAGCTCAGGCTAATGGAAGGTGTGGGCAGCACTCACCCGACAGATGAAGTCTAGCAGAGTGGCAGTAATTGCTGGATGAGGCTTCATGGAATGATGCATGACCAGAATAGCTGGCTCTGAAAGGAGAAGAAAGGTGAAACATCTAATCATCAAACACAACACTGAAAACACTGCTGTCCCTGTCCAGGGAGTGTTTGATGGGGGACAGTGTAGAGGGAGCTTTACTCTGTATCTAACCCCGTGCTGTGCCTGTCCAGGGAGTGTTTGATGGGGACAGTGTAGAGGGAGCTTTACTCTGTATCTAACCCTGTGCTGTACCTGTCCTGGGAGTGTTTGATGGGGGGACAGTGTAGAGGGAGCTTTACTCTGTATCTAACCCTGTGCTGTACCTGTCCTGGGAGTGTTTGATAGGGGGACAGTGTAGAGGGAGCTTTACTCTGTATCTCACCCCGTGCTGTACCTGTCCTGGGAGTGTTTGATAGGGGGACAGTGTAGAGGGAGCTTTACTCTGTATCTCACCCCGTGCTGTACCTGTCCTGGGAGTGTTTGATGGGGGACAGTGTAGAGGGAGCTTTACTCTGTATCTCACCCCGTGCTGTACCTGTCCTGGGAGTGTTTGATGGGGGGACAGCGTAGAGGGAGCTTTACTCTGTATCTAACCCCGTGCTGTACCTGTACTGGGAGTGTTTGATGGGGACAGTGTAGAGGGAGCTTTACTCTGTATCTAACCCCGTGCTGTACCTGTCCTGGGAGTGTTTGATAGGGGGACAGTGTAGAGGGAGCTTTACTCTGTATCTCACCCCGTGCTGTACCTGTCCTGGGAGTGTTTGATGGGGGACAGTGTAGAGGGAGCTTTACTCTGTATCTCACCCCGTGCTGTACCTGTCCTGGGAGTGTTTGATGGGGGGACAGCGTAGAGGGAGCTTTACTCTGTATCTAACCCCGTGCTGTACCTGTACTGGGAGTGTTTGATGGGGGGACAGTGTAGAGGGAGCTTTACTCTGTATCTAACCCGCGCTGTACCTGTCCTGGGAGTGTTTGATGGGGGGACAGCGTAGAGGGAGCTTTACTCTGTATCTAACCCCGTGCTGTACCTGTCCTGGGAGTGTTTGATGGGGGGACAGTGTAGAGGGAGCTTTACTCTGTATCTAACCCCGTGCTGTACCTGTCCTGGGAGTGTTTGATGTGGGGGACAGTGTAGAGGGAGCTTTACTCTGTATCTAACCCCGTGCTGTACCTGTCCTGGGAGTGTTTGATGTGGGGGACAGTGTAGAGGGAGCTTTACTCTGTATCGAACCCTGTGCTGCACCTGTCCTGGGAGTGTTTGATGTGGGGGACAGTGTAGAGGGAGCTTTACTCTGTATCTAACCCTGTGCTGTACCTGTCCTGGGAGTGTTTGATGGGGGACAGTGTAGAGGGAGCTTTACTCTGTATCTAACCCCGTGCTGTACCTGTCCTGGGAGTGTTTGATGGGGGACAGTGTAGAGGGAGCTTTACTCTGTATTCGAGGTGTTAGCTCAGGCTCACTGGAAAGAGTTTTCCGTATTTGCAGTGAAAATGACCCTATTTCTGTAACACTTCTACAAGGAAAACAGAATCAAACTCAACTGTGATGATCTTCATGGTCAAATAGGCTTGTCTTTTTCACTGTGTTGGCAGTACAGATTATAGAATCCCAACAGTAATGGAGGAGGCCATTCGGCCCATCGAGTCTGCACCAACCACAATCCCACCCAGGCCCTATTCCTGTAATCTTATGCATTTATTCTTTAATCCCCCTGACAGTAAAGGTCAATTTAACATGGCCAATCCACCTAACCCACATATCTCTGGACTGCGGGAGGAAACGGGAGCACCCGGAGGAAACCCAC
This sequence comes from Carcharhinus amblyrhynchos, assembly GCF_965287045.1. Taxonomy (NCBI): domain Eukaryota; kingdom Metazoa; phylum Chordata; class Chondrichthyes; order Carcharhiniformes; family Carcharhinidae; genus Carcharhinus; species Carcharhinus amblyrhynchos. The sequence continues at coordinate 417,760 of NW_027649862.1, forward strand.
ACAGACACGAGGAGAACGTGCAGACTCCGCACAGACAGTGAGCCGAGCTGGGAATCAAACCCGGGTCCCTGGCGCTGTGAGGCAGCGGTGCTAACCCACTGTGCCGCCCAATGATGAGTGCTGGCATTGGGACTGGTTGGCGGGGAGTGGGGCAGACTGATCCTGCGGCCTGCGGGAGAGGTGTGAGGAGAAACAGAGTGGAACGGATGTGTGCCATGGTGCTGGTGGCGGTGGGCAGTGCGGGTTTTCCTCACCGATGTTCATGATGCTGTCCTTTTCTGGACTGAAGAACAGCCAATCGTAAAACAAGGCCAGCTTGGCGTTAGAAGCTGCAACATTGGACTGAAGCAAGGGAGGGGGAGAGGGGGAGTGTGGGGAACACAGGGGTGGGCGGGGGGGAGAGAGAGAGACAAAGAGAGATTCAGTGAGAAAGTTACTCGCACAGTCCTCAAATTCCACCAGCCCCTCCAGTGTCCCACTGCCCCGAGGTTCCCCTCCTGACTGAAGCCCCAAGCAAACACATCACAACGGGATGTTAAGGGAGACAGGGGCAGGCAAGATCACGCGGCATCATCTGAGGGTGAGGGACTACCGGCCAACATTTGTCCACCCATCTCATTCCTCTGACCCCATCCTCTTCGCTCCATCCCATCCCTCCATTACCCCCCTCCCTCCACTCTCCCCTCCCTCCCTTCGTTACTCCCCCCTCCCTCCATTACCCCCCTCCACTCTCCCCTCCCTCCCTCCATTACCCCCTCCCTCCCTCACCTCATTACCCCCCTCCACCAACATGAGCAGAAGTGTACACCCTCCACATTCATCTCTGAGCACGATCTATTTCGAGGCTCCCTGCTGCATGCACAGCTTTCAGAATGAGCTCCCAGGAAGAGCTCTAACCCGAACGCTGTTTCCCTCTCCATCCACACTGTTGTGTTTTTTTTCCCCAGCACGTTGTCGTTATTCCAGATTTCCATCACCCCCAGTACTTAGCTCTGATTCTCTGAGAAAGTTGCCCGCTCTGTCCCAACCCTCCAGCTGTTGAACATGTCTGAAGCATTCGTTCTTTAATTGAATCTTTAACCGCTGCCCCTTTAAGTCCACCAATGTATATGGTCACATCTTCTGCACTCAAAGAACTGCTGACATCCCCTGTGTAGCTAACATCTCCCTTCAATTCCTTCCTCCCCAAAGCCTGTCCACCAACTACAAGGACACATGTCAGGAGTGTGATGGAACACTCTCCACTTGCCTGGATGGGTGCGGCTCCCAACAACACTCAAGAACCTCAACACCATCCAGGACAAAGCCCCGCTCGATCGATACACTAACCACAAACACTCACTCCCTCCACCACCGACACAGCCATCTACAAGATGCACTGCAGTGACTCACTAAGGCTCTTTAGCCAGCACCTTCCAAACCCATGACCACTTTCATCTCGGAGTTCAAAGGGGCAGAAGATACATGGGGAATATCACCACCTGCAAGTCCCCCTGTGAGCCGCTCACCATTCTTTGCAGTCGCTGGATCAAAATTCTGGAATTCCCTTCCGAGCTGCATTGTTTAAATTTAAACATTGGTGTCACAAGTAGGCTTACATTAACACCGCATTGAAAACAGGAGTTGGGATGTCTTGTTGAAGTTGTACAAGATACTAGCAAGGCCACGCTTGGAATACTGTGTACAGTTCTGGTCGCCCTATTATAGAAAGGATATTATTAAACTAGAAAGAGTGCAGAAGAGATTTACTAGGATGCTCCCAGGACTTGATGGTTTGAGTTATAAGGAGAGGCTGGATAGACTGGGACTTTTTCCTCTGGAGTGTAGAAGGCTGAGGGGTGATCTTATAGAAGTCTATAAAATAATGAGGGGCACAGATCAGCTAGATAGTCAATATCTTTTCCCATAGGTAAGGGAGTCTAAAACTAGAGGGCAAAGGTTTAAGATGAGAGGTGAGAGGTACAAAAGGGTCCAGAGGGGCAATTTTTTCACATAGAGGGTGGTGAGTGTCTGGAACGAGCTTCCAGAGGTAGTAGTAGAGGTGGGTACAATTTTGTCTTTTAAAAGGCATTTAGACAATTACATGGGTAAGATGGGTACAGAGGGATATGGGCCAAACGCGGGCAATTGGGACTAGCTTAGGGGTTTAATAAAAAAGGCCACACGGACAAGTTGGGCTGAAAGGCCCGTTTCCATGCTGTAAACCTCCATGACTGCAATGAAGTTACTGTGAAAATCCCCTCATTGCCACACTCCAGCGCCTGTCCGGGTACACCGAGGAGAATTTAACACCTAACCAGCATGTCTTTCGGACTGTGGGAGGAAACCAGAGCATGCGGACTGCAGCGTTTCAAGAAGGCACGGTGGCCAAGTGGTTAGCACTTCTGCTTCACAGCACCAGGGGCGTGGGTTCAATTCCCCAGCTTGGGTCACCACCTGTGTGGAGTCTGCACATTCTCCCCATGTCTGCACAGGTTTCCTCCGGGTGCTCCAGTTTCCTCCCACAGTCCAAAGATGTGTAGGTTAGGGTGGATAGACCATGCTAAATTGCCCCTTAGTGTCAGGGGGATTAGCAGGGTAAATATGTGGGGTTACGGGGATAGGGCCTGGATGGGATTGTAATTGGTGCAGACCCAATGGCCTTCTACTGCACTGTCGGGATTCTATACAAGGTGGTTCACCAACTACGTTCTCAAGGTCAACTACAGATGGGCAATAAATATTCCATGCTTTCTCCCCTAAATACTCTATGAACGGTATGCTTTGTATGTATAGCATGCAAGAAACAATACTTTTCACTGTATCCTGATACACGTGACAATAATAAATCAAATCCCCTTAAAACTGACCTCATGGCGGCACAGTGGGTTAGCACTGCTGCCTCACAGTACCAGGGTTCCGGGTTTGATTCCCGGCTTGGGTCACTGTCTGTGCAGAGTCTGCACATTCACCCCCCGTGCCTGCGTGCGTTTTCTCTGGGTGCTCCGGTTTCCTCCCACGCTCCAAAGATGTGCGGGTTAGGTGATTTGCAATGGTAAATTGACCCCAACGTCAGGGGGATTAGCAGGGTAAATATGTGGGGTTACGAGAATTGGGTGGGATTGTGGTTGGTGCAGACTAAATGGGCTGAATGGCCTCCTTCTGCGCTTAGGGATTCAATGCTGTGGGTTAGGTTGATTGTCCATGGAAAATTGACCCTAGAGTCAGGGGGATGAGGAGGGGAAATATGTGGGGTTACAGGGATTATGGCCTGGGTGGGCTTGTGGTCGGTGCAGATTGGATGGGCTGAATGGCCTCCTTCTGCACTTAGGGATTCTATGTACAAGTTACGTTGATTGCCCATGGAAAACTGACCTGACTGTCAGGGGGATTAGCAGGGTAAATATGTGGGGTTGCAGTTGGTGCAGACTGGATGGGCCAAATGGCCTCCTTTTGCACTTAGGGTTTGTATGCGCAGGTTAGGTGATTGCCCATGGAAAACTGACCCTCGTGTCAGGGGGATTAGTGGGGTAAACATGTGGGGTTACGAGAATAGGATGGGATTGTGGTCAGTACAGATTGGATGTGCTGTAGGATTCTACGATTCGATAATAAATAAATTTTAACTTTTTCACTGGCCAAATCTTTGGTCATCTCCTTACTCAGCGTCAAAATTAGTTATATTATAAACATTCCCAAGATGTCTCGCAGTATCTGTGGTGTTATATAAATGAAAGCGATTATTCAATCACTGGGGTGATGAATTCTACACTCACAAAGCAGTCCAAGCTACAGGAGTTTCTCCTGAATTCCCTCCTGGATTTACGGAGACTGACTGGTGTTTAGATATGAGCAAGCTGAGGACATTGACTTTTGAGAAGGTGGCACCTTCTCAGCCAGCTAAAGGAAGCATATCACCAACAGACCCTTCAGAGAGCACCACTCTGGAAACATCAACAAGCACACTCAACCACCCACTCACACGGCCCTCTGCACTGTGCAATTATCCCAAACCACTACGATCATCATCTACATTCAGCATCAACTGCAAATAATAAAAAAAACTGTGTGATTCGCAACCGAACCCCGCAGCTATCAGGAGATGGAGACTGCCCCACAAACAAGAGGCCCACACGGATCAGGTCATACCCTGTTACCACAGATCATTACTCCACACCAAATCCTGCCCCCCCCCCCCCCCCCCCCCCGCCCCAAAACAAATTCTTCTCCAGTTACTGCATGCGGCATTCTGGCCACTTCCCAACATGGCCCAATGGCCTTTACCCACATTGGTAACTTGAGCAGCACGGTGGCACACTGGTTCGCACAGCTGCCTCACAGCGCCAGGGACCCGTGTTCGATTCCCGGTTTGGCTCACTGTCTGCGCGGAGTCTGCACGTTCTCCCCCGTGTCTCTTTCCTCCAATTTCCTCCCACACCCCAAAGACGTGCAGGTTAGGGTGAATTGGCCATGCTAAATTGCCCCTTCGTGTCCAAAGATGTGCAGGTTAGGGTGAATTGGCCATGCTAAATTGCCCCTTCGTGTCCAAAGATGTGCAGGTTAGGGGGATTGGCCATGCTAAATTGCCCCTTAGTGTCGGGGAATTAGCAGGGTGAATATATGGGGTTACGGGGATAAGGCCCAAATGTGATTGTGGTCAGTACAAGCACAATGAGCCAAATGGCCTCCTTCTGCACTGTAGGGATTCTGTAATCTGGTAAGCAGTATTTAGTGATGATGATTTGAGGTATGTTCAGATGCGGGCCAGAAACTCCAAGGTGTCTGTGAAGTTAGCCTGGAGCGCAAGTTTTACATTTGATTTTAGCAGTAGGGCGAGTGTAAGGTGTTTCACTCCAGGTATGATTCCAGTGACTCACTAGGGAGCTTTTATCAAAAAGAATTAGCTTAACTTTTACCAATTACAAAACTTAAACATGGTGTGGGTTGGGCACAGTAAGAAGTCTCACAATACCAGGTTCAAGTCCCAGCAGGTTTATTTGGCAGCACAAGCCTTCAGAGCAGTGCTCCTTCTTCAGATGAGTAAAGGAGCAGCGCTCCAAAGCTTGCGATTCTAAATAAACTTGTTGGGCTTTAACCTGGTGTTATGAGACTTAAACACAACACAGAAGAATCCTTAACAGCAAGCTACCTCTGCTGTTCCAATGTATAAAGAACAAAAGATCAAAGAAAAGTACAGCACAGGAAGAGGCCCTGAACATTTTTGGACACAAAGGGATAATTCAGCATTGACCACAGAATCCTACAGCCCACCAATCCACCAACGCCTCTACTTTCTCAAAAGATTAAGGAAATTTGGCATGTCAGCTATAACTCTTACAAACTTTTACAGATGCACCATAGAAAGCATTCTTTCTGGTTGTGTCACAGCTTGGTCTGGGCTCCTGCTCTGCCCAAAACCGCAAGGAACAACAAAGGGTTGTGAATGTCGCCCAATCCATCACGCAAACCAGCCTCCCAACCATTGACCCTGTCTACATTTGCCGCTGCCTCGGGAAAAGCAGCCGGCATAATCAAGGATCCCCCACACCCCGGACATTCTCTTTTGCACCTTCTTCCGTCGGGAAAAAGATACAAAAGTCTGAGGTCACGTACCGACCGACTGAAGAACAGCTTCTTCCCTGCTGCTGTCAGACTTTTGAATGGACCTACCTCGCATTAAGCTGATCTTTCTCTACACCCTCGCTGTGACTGTAACACGACATTCAGCACCCTCTCCTTTCCTTCTCTCTGAATGGTATGCTTTGTCTGTACAGCATGCAAGAAACAAGACTTTCCACTGTATCCCAATACATGTAACAATAATAAATCAAATCAACACCAAAATCAAATTTAATCTGCACAACTTTGGGACTGTAGGTAGAAACTGGAACACCACAGACACGGGGAGAACACGCAAACGTCACACAGGCAGCAACCCCACGCTGGGAATCAAACCTGGGTCTCTGGTGCTGTGAGGCAGCGGTGCTAACCACTATGCCACCCATTATTCCCATTATAGGGGCAACACAGTGGCACAGCTAGTTAGCACTGCTGCCTCACGGCGCCAGAGACCCGGGTTCGATTCCCGGCTTGGGGCACTGTCTGTGCGGAATCTGCACATTCTCTCCGTGTCTGTGTGGGTTTCCTCCCACAATCCGAAAGACGTGCTGGCGTTGACCCGAACGGGCGCCGGGGTGTGGCGACTAGGGGAATTCACAATAATTTAATTGCGGTATTATCGTAAGCCTTACTTGCGACTAATAAATAAACTTTCAAGGACCCCACACACCCTGGATACACTCTCTTCCACTAAGAAAAAGAAGCAAAAGTCCAAGGACTTGTACCAACCGACTCAGGGAATTTCACTCCATTGCAGTGTTAATGTAAGCCATACTTGTGACTAATAAATAAAAGCTTTAAACACCTGACTGCCGTATTGCACTGTGCATGAACTGGGTTGCTGCATTACCCACATTTGAACAAGTGGCTACACTTTGAGGGGGGAAGCTCTCAGTTTGGTAACACAGTTCGGGAACACGTTCTGAGGGTTGTCAAAGACACACACTGAAATCTCACTCCGCCTGTCCCTGTCCCCCCACCCCCGCCAGTACTCACAGTGCACGTGGTTAATAACCAGCCGATGATGGCCCACCGGGGCAGAATGTCCGAACTCAGCACCTCGTTGGACGGGTGCACGACGCCGCAGATGTAGCGGATCAGATCACAGCGCAGGGACTGGCTGTCGGGAGTGGAGAGGTACTGTCGCTGAAACCAGTCCTGGTAGCGTTTCTGCTGGCCAAACCGCACCTAGGGTGCAAAGGACACGAGAGGTTGCTGCTGCCATGTCAACAGAGTACAGACCACTGGCAGGGGAGCCCAGAGAGGTTCGAGAAACAAATCGGGGGAGGGCCCAACAGACAAGGGGCCCACCCTCCGAGGGCTGGCATAGGGCTATAGGGTGGGGCAGTGCGATTAGTTTGGGGATCGATGCAGGGCTATGGGGAGAGAGCGGGGCAGTGGGATTAGTTTGGGGATTGATATAGGGTTATGGGGAGAGAGCAGGGCAGTGGGATTAGTTTGGGGATTGAGCTATGGGGAGAGAGCAGGGCAGTGGGATTAGTTTGGGGATTGATACAGGGTTATGGGCAGAGAGCGGGGGGCAGTAGGATTAGTTTGGGGATTGATACAGGGCTATGGGCAGAGAGCGGGGGGCAGTGGGATTAGTTTGGGGATTGATACAGGGCTATGGGGAGAGAGCGGGGGGCAGTGGGATTAGTTTGGGGATTGATACAGGGCTATGGGGAGAGAGCGGGGGGCAGTGGGATTAGTTTGGGGGTTGATACAGGGCTATGGGGAGAGCGCGGGACAGTGGGATTAGTTTGTGGATTGATACAGGGCTATGGGGAGAGAGCGGGGACAGTGGGATTAGTTTGGGGATTGATACAGAGCTATGGGGAGAGCGGGGACAGTGGGATTAGTTTGGGGATTGATACAGGGCTATGGGGAGAGAGCAGGGCAGTGGGATTAGTTTGGGGATTGATACAGGGCCAAGGGGAGAGCGCGGGACAGTGGGATTAGTTTGGGGATTGATACAGGGCTATGGGAGGAGACAGCGGGGAGGTAGGAGAGCATAGGAAGGGGTTCTGGCTGCAGGGCACGAGTGCGAGAGAGAGGGCGGATGAGAGAAAGAGAATGTGTCCGAAAGAGAGAGACAGAGCAGCAGGGAGGGAATTCCGGAGCTGAGGGCCCCAGGCTGCTGAAGGCATGGCCACCAATGGTGCAGCTATCGCAATGGGAATGGGGGAAGGGAGTGGGGGCAGGAACTTGTCTTGAAAGGTGAGGGTTTTACGAGTAGGCAAGAGGGCACGAGGTTACTTAGGTATCTGAACCTGTTGGGTAAGGGAAGCTGGCTGTGTATTCATGGAGGTCTACAAAGCTAAGGGAATGGCACTTTGGGCTACTCTGAGTACATGACAAGTCCTTTCAAAAATGCCTGCTGTGACACTCCAGCTTTTGTTTTCAGGTGGCATGGTGGGTTAGCACTGCTGCCTCACAGTGCCAGGGACCCAGGTTCCATTCCCAGCTCAGGTCACTGTCTGTGTGGAGTCTGCATGTTCTCCTCGTGTCTGCATGGGTTTCCTCCGGGTGCTCCGGTTTCTTCCCAAAGACGTGCTGATTAGGGTGGATTGACCGTGCTAAATTCTCCCTCAGTGTAACCGGACAGGCACCGGAGTGTGGCGACTACGGGAATTTTCAGAGTAACTTCATTGCAGTGTTAATGAAATCATAAATAAACTTTAAACTTTACCTTGTAAAGCCCCAGTACACTGGCTTTCACTGTTAAACTTACAGCCATATCCCCACAATGCAGCAAGGTAAATACACTAGAAGATTTTAAAAGTTTGAATAAGGTCAACCACACCCCCCCCATTCTTCTAAACACTAAGGAATACACAGCCAGATTATTCAGGATTTTTATTGTAACGCAGCGAGTTGTTGTGATCTGGAAGGTGCTACCTCAAAGGGCGGTGGAAGCAGACTCATTAGGAACTTTCAGGAGGAGTGGAAATGGAGCAGGGTTGGAGGGGGGAGAGAAACGGGAGCGTGAGAGGATTAACAGGATGACACTTTGACAGTGGCCCCCCGTGGGTTCTGTGGATACCCATGATTCCAGCTTACCCTGGAGGTCATAAAGAGCAGTTTGGTCTCCATGTCAGGGGTCAGGCGACACGCCAGGAACTTTCTAGAAGTTCGGGTCTGTAGAAGCTGTAGGATACCTGAGGCAGAAGAAAGTACAGTAAAGAAACCAGCAGTTTTGATTCTGGAGCGAGGAGTCGCGGCTTTTCTGACACTGGGGTGGTCACAGAATAGCCCTGTAGGTGTTGAGGTAGAATCACAGAATCCCCACAGTGCAGGAGGCTGCCATCCGGCCCATCGAGCCTGCACCAACCACAATCCCACCCAGGCCCAATCCCCGTAACCCCAGATACTTACCCCGTTATTCCCCCTGACACTAAGGGACAGCACGGGTGGCACGGCGGGTTAGCACTGCTGCCTCACAGCACCAGGGACCCGGGTTCAATTCCCAGCTTGGGTCACTGTCTGGGTGGAATGTGCACGTTCTCCCCGTGACTGCGTGGGTTTTCTCCAGGTGCTCCGGTTTCCTCCCGCAGTCCGAATGATGTGTTGGTTAAGATGCACTGACCTGAACAGGCGCTGGAGTGTGGCGACGAGGGGAATTTCACAGTAACTTCATTGCAATGTTAATGTAAGCCTTGCTTGCGGCTAATAAATAAACTTTTAACATTTTTTTAAAATTTAGCACAGCCAATCCACCGATCCAGCACGTCTTTCGGACTGTGGGAGGAAACCGGAGCACCTGGAGGAAACCCATGCAGACACGGGGAGAACGTGCAGACTCCACACAGAGTGACCCAAGCCGGGAATCGAACCCGGGTCCCTGGCGCTGTGAGGCAGCAGTGCTAACCCAGTGTGCCAACGTAATGCGGCAGTTCTATCAGCTACCTGTCTAACACACAGGTGCAGAGGCGAGGCCGCTTACAAATAATCCGGAGGATGGGAATTTGAAAGATGCACAGAGAATAGAAGCAGAAGTAGGCCATTCGGCCCATCGTGCCTGCTGTACCACAGCAGTTTGAGAATTTGATTTGAACCGAGTTTGGAAAAAAATACAATAAAATGAGTGAACACCACACCGGTAAAAGATTTTACAAATTTATTTGTGGGACATGGGCGTCGCTGGCTGGGCCAGCATTTATTGCCCATCCCTAGTTGCCCCTTGAGAAGGTGGTGGTGAGCTGCCTTCTTGAATCGCTGCAGTCCACGTGCTGTTAGGGAGGGAATTCCAGGATTTTGATCCAGTGACTGTGAAGGAACGGCCGATAGATTTCCAAGTCAGCACAGTGAGTGGCTCGGAGGGGGAACTTGCAGGTGGTGGTGTTCCCCAGGTATCTGCTGCCCCTTGTCCTTGCAGATGGAAGTGGTGGTGGGTTTGGTAGGTGCTGTTTAAGGGTCTTTGGTGAATTGGTACAGTGCATCTTGTAGATGGTACACACTGCTGCTACTGAGTGTCGGTGGTGGAGGGAGTGGATGTCTGTGGATGTGGTGCCAATCGAGTGGGGCTGCTGCGTCCTGGATGGTGTCGAGCTTCTTGAGTGTTGTTGGAGCTGCACCCATCCAGGCAAGTGAGGAGTTTTCACGAGAGCGAGGGCGAGCGCGCGAGGGTTTCTTCCATTCGAGAGCTGGTTATCAGTTGAATTGTCCTGGGGCTTTCTCACAGAAGGTTAGCCATGTAGCCACTCCCCGTGTCACCAATCCCCCCCCGCCCCCACTCCACCCCCGGACTGTGCCACCTGACACCCTACCTGTGAACTGCGGGCTGAGGGCCTGAGGGTTATGCAGAATGTCTCGCCATAACTTCTCAAATTCTGGTATCCTAGCAACATTCTGAAGCAGTCGAACGAGGTCCCGGCCAATCATCGTACAGTCCATGAACTGGAAAGAGAATGCAATTAGCTGCCGCACACTTTGAAGGAAGTGTGACCCAGGAACACGCTCTGCCTGACACTCAGAGAGTGAATCTCAAAGCCTTTCATCTGTGCACAGTTCCAGGGCACACGGCATCGCTCAAACATAATCACTGAATCAGCTCGAGGCCCAGATTACTGACAGCTCCCCAGTAACATGCGGCTGAGTGTTTACACCTCCATCACTGCATCACGCAGTGTGGTATAGTGTTTCACACAGCAACAGACAAGGACCACGCACACAGAGACAGGGGTGGGGGAAAAGAGGGGGGAGAGGCAGAGGGAGAGAGAGAAACAGGGGGAAGAGAGAGAGCGAGAGACAGAGAGACAGAGATAGGCAGAGTGGGGGAGAGAGGTAGAGAGAGACAGGCGGGGGGGACAGCAAGAGAAAGAGAGACAGGCAGAGGGGGAGAGCGAGAGAAAGAGACACAGGCAGAGGGGGAGAGCGAAAGAGACACAGGCAGAGGGGGAGAGCGAAAGAGACACAGGCAGAGGGGGAGAGCGAAAGAGACACAGGCAGAGGGGGAGAGCGAAAGAGACACAGGCAGAGGGGGAGAGCGAGAGAAAGAGAGAGACAGGCAGAGGGAGAGAGAGAGACAGAGAAAGAGGGGGAGAGGGACAGACAGACAGGGACAGGGAAACACAAAGGCAGAGAGAGACAGCGAGACACAGAGGCAGAGAGAGAGAGAGAGAGAGACATACACAGAGGCAGAGAGAGAGGCTTGCACACAGAAGGAAAGAGAAAAACACACAGAGGCAGAGAACGAGAGAGAGAAAGAAAGAGAAAAAGAGACAGACAGACAGGCAGATTGAGAGACACAGATAGATAGACACTGGCAGAGAGAGAGGCAGAAGCAGAAGCAGGCACAGGAAATCAGGGTGGGGAAAACGAGAGAGCAATTTTAGTACACAGGCAGAAAGGGAGACAGAGTAAGAGAAAGAAAGAGAGAGAGAGATAGGGAGAGAAAGCAGGCAGAGAGCAAGAAAAATGCACAGAGGCAGACAGAGTCACACAAGCAGAGAACAAGAGAGAAAACACAGAGAAAGGGCAGAAAGAGGCCATTCAGCCCATCGAGTCTGCACTTTAAATTACCCAGGTTTCCCACATAATGCCAAGTATTTATCCTGCTAATCCCCCTGGGGCAATTCAGCATGGCCAATCCCCCCAACCTACATACCTACAAGTTAAAGTTTATTTATTAGTCACAAGAATTGAACCCTCCTGTTAGCTTTAACTACTGAGCAGTGGTGTCAACTAGATTTATTGTCCATGTCTGCTCACTACATGGGGGGGATTGGTGATGGGTCAGCTTCTGAGCCACGGCAGTCGCTGTGGTGCAGTACATCCGCCGTGCTGGTGGGGGGGGGGCGCGGAAGGACTGATTAACACAGTGCTCTGGCACAGAACGGGAATGTGTGGTAGTGGTGCTGTTTTATTTGATTTATTTTTGTCGTGTGTATGAACTTACGGTGAAAAGTATTGTTTCTGACACACTACACAAAGCATACCATTCATAGAGGAGGAAAGCAGCGAGTGCAGAATGTAGAGATACGATGGACAGCGAGAGCCTTTTCCCTCGGATGGAGATGGTGAGCACGTGGGGACATAGCTTTAAACTGAGGGGTGATATAGGACAGATGTCAGAGGTAGGGTCTCTAACTCAGAGCAGAAAGGGCAAGGAATGCCCTGCCTGCGACAGGAGTGGACTCGCCAACATTAAGGGCATTTAAATGGTCATTGGATAAACATATGGATGATATTGGAATAGTGTAGGTTAGACGGACCTTAGATTGGTTTCACAGGTTGGCGCAACATCGAAGGCTGAAGGGCCTGTACTGCGCTGTAATGTTCTATGTTCTATAAGTAAGGCTGACATTAACACTGCAATGAAGTTACTGTGAAATCCCTTGTCACCACAGTCCAGCGAATCTTTGGGTCAATGCAGCAAACCAGCACATCTTTCAGAATGCAGGAGGAAACCAAAGCACCCGGAGGTGTCTTTGGACACTAAGGAGTAACTTAGCATGGCCATTTCTCCTAAGCTGCACATCTTTGGACACTAAGGGGTAATTTAGAATCACAGAAACCCTACAGTGCAGAAAGAGGCCCTTCGGACCATCGAGTCTGCACCGAACACAATCCCACCTAAGCCCTACCCCCGTATCCCTACACATTATACCCACTAATCCCTCTAACCTATGCAGCCCTGGACACACTAAGGGGCAATTTCTTAGCATGGCCAATCAACCTAACCGCACATCTTTGGACATTTTGGGAGGAATTTAACATGGCCATTTCCCCTAACCTGCACATCTTTGGAATGTGGGAGGAAACCCATGCAGACACAGAGAGAACATGCAGACTCCACACAGACAGTGACCCAAGCAGGGAATTGGATCCGGGTCAAAAGAACAAACAAAGAACAACACAGCACAGGAAACAGGCCCTTCGGCCCAACGAGCCCACGCCGCCATCTTAACAATGTATTTTTCCTACACCTCCCTTGACCCGTCCCTGGCACTGTGAGGCAGCAGTGCTATCCCACTGTGCTGCTCACTGCAGACTCTTAAAACACCCTCTGAAATGGCCAGTCAAGCTGCTTAGAGATGAGTGATAAATGGTGGCCCAGCCAGCAATGCCCACATCCCACAAAAGAATAAAGAACAGACAGCTAGTGTGTGTAGCATGTGGTAAAGTGCACACAACTCGACAAGTGTTCACCAACCCCAAGGGCATGATTACACACAGAGGGAGAAGACAGAGTTCAAACTCTTTACTCTTCACCTATGACCGTTAACCCCTTGGGGAACTGCTGGCCACGGGATGAGGACCTATGCTGCCTTCTGCAGGTGAGCAGCCAGAACCTCTGGTCATTGTGGAGCTGTGAACTGACAAGGCGTGTGTCTGAACATAAGAGGTGCAGAACATGACAGAGAGGCAGCACTGCCCGTCTCCTGAGTGTCCGCAGTACGGAGAATCCGGCTCAAACCACTCCCTCCACTCACCTTCTCCCGGAGCAGCGTCATGCAGAAGTCCACCTCCTTCTGTCGGAGCGACTGCAGCTGGGGGGTCCCGTGGTGGTCCACAATCAGACGCAGGTATGTGTAGATGATCATGGCAATCAGCATGTTACTCTTCAACACCCACTCCCTGAAAGACAGGCACAGCTTAACGCGGTGAGCCGGGTACAAGAGCACTGGGACTGCCCCCCCCTCCCCAACTCTCCCCCAACACTGCCCCAAACCAACAACCTCCCAGAGAGCTGGGTACAGGAGCACTGGGACTGCTCCCCCCTCTCCCCCACACTGCCCCAAACCAACAACCTCCCAGAGAGCTGGGTACAGGAGCACTGGGACTGCCCCCCCCTCCCCAACTCTCCCCCAACACTGCCCCAAACCAACAACCTCCCAGAGAGCTGGGTACAGGAGCACTGGGACTGCCCCCCCCTCCCCAACTCTCCCCCAACACTGCCCCAAACCAACAACCTCCCAGAGAGCTGGGTACAGGAGCACTGGGACTGCTCCCCCCTCTCCCCCAACACTGCCCCAAACCAACAACCTCCCAGAGAGCTGGGTACAGGAGCACTGGGACTGCTCCCCCCTCTCCCCCACACTGCCCCAAACCAACAACCTCCCTGATAGAGAGCAGGGTACAGGACTTCCCACACCTCCCAACGCTGCCCCAAACCAATACTCTCTCTGATAGAGAGTGCTGTTTGGTGAATTAAATGCTTTGCCACCTGTGAGTGGTGTTTGAGAAGAGTCAGAGTCAGAGACATTTATAGCAGGGAAACAGGCCTTTCGGCCCAACGCCTCCATGCCGTGTTTCCTACTCTGAACTAGTCCCATTTGCCTGCGTGTGGCCCCACCTCCCTCTAAATCTTTCCCATCCACGTACCTGTCCGAATGTCTTCTAAATGTTGTCCTTGCCCCCGCCTCTACCACCCCCTCTGGCAGCTCATTCCCCACACACACACCACCCTGTGTGTGGAAAATGTTACCCCTCAGGTTCTCCCCTTCCCTTCTCTCCTTAACCCTCGGCCCTTTAGTTTTGGGCTCCCCCCCTACCCCAGGGGAAACACCCCGGCGATTCACCTGATCGATGCCCTGCGTAATTTTGTGTGTGTGTGTATGTGTACGCCTGTGTGTGTGTATGCCTGTGTGTGTGTGCATGTGTACAGGCATATGCCTGTGTGTGTGTGCCTGAGAGAGTGTGCACACACACACACCTGTGTGTCCACAAGTGTGCTGGGGTGAATTATGTTGTTTAAACGCAGCGAATTGTTGTGAAGTGGAAGGCACAGGCTAAACGGGCGGTGGATGCAGATTCACTAGGAACAGTTGGGGGTGAGGGTGGAATGGAGGGAGGGGGGATATGGGAACAGGGTGAAGAGAAGTGCTGCTGTATCTGATAATGGGTCTCTAATATATTCAGTCTGCCTCGGTTCAGAGGAACAAGCCTGCTTTGTGGACCATCACCAGTCAGTGTCGGCCTTGGCTGGGCTGCCTACAGAGATCGAGTGCTGCAGCAAGCAGGAGCGAATCAGTGCTGTTCTCCCCGGCAGCCCCTCTCCCCTCATGGCTGCTGCAACACTGAGGGCACTGTGACACTTCAGCACAGTCCTCCTGGGGCTGTGAGGTACAATCACTGTGCAATGACAGAGAGGGCAATAACAGAGCAGAGACTGAGGGAGGAGAGAGAAGAGAGAAGCAGTTGCGAGCAGGAAATACCATTCCACCCTCACTTCCCAGTCTTTCCTGACTGCCTCTCTCTCAATTATACCAACCCCCTTGTTGACTGTATCCAAATGTTCTCTCATTCCCACTTTGTAATCCCCCTCAAACCAAGGAGGTGTCCTGTATTCCCCTCCTGAGGATTTCCTACTCTGTCTGTAAATACCACATATTTACCCTCCAAATCCCCCTAACCTGAACATCTTTGGAGACTAAGGGGCAATTTAGCATGGCCAATCCACCTAACCTACACATCCCAGGATACTCAGGGGTAATTTACCACAACCAATCCACCTAACCCGCATGTCTTTCGGATTATGGGAGGAAACCAGAGGAAACCCACGTAGACAGTGACCCGAGCCGGGAATCAAACCCGGGTCCCTGGCATTGTGAAGCAGCAGTGCTAAACCACTGTGCTACCAAAGCAAACACACACTCTCCCTACCTTTCTCTCCCGCTCCTCTGGACATCACCAAGAGAAGGTTGTGGAGGCCGGGTCATTGAGTGTATTTAAAACAGAGATAGATAGGTTCTTGATTGGTAAGGGGATCAAGTGTTACAGGGGGAAGGCAGTAGAATGGGGATGAGGAGCATATCAGCCAGGTTTGAATGGCAGAGCAGACTAGACAGGCCAAATGGCCTAACTGTGCTCCTAATTGTGATGATATTTTAACAGCTATAGATCTATAAAGCTAGTAATATCACCATAAAGGAATCAAACGCTCCGAGGACAGGTACAGCACGGGGTTAGATACAGAGTAAAGCTCCCTCTACACTGTAAGGAGAGTGCCATTCAGTCACAAGAGTCTCTGCTTTCCCTCCTGCACTGCTTTCTATCTGGATAAGCCAGCAGCCACGTTATCACTCCGGTGTGCAGCATGGTGAGCTGCCTGGTGCTCAGTTCACTCTTACCTTTGCTCGACCAGGATCTCAAGCACATTCTCTGCCAGCCAGATATTCTTCGGAGTCACATCTCCTCCTGTGGGATAAGAAACATCGAGAGGGGTCACAACCCTAATCACAGGTTGTCCATGATGTGGAGGATGCCGGCCTTGGACTGGGGTAAACACAGTAAGAAGTCTCACAACACCAGCTTAAAATCCAACAGGTTTATTTGGAGTCACGAGCTTTCGGAGCGCTGCTCCTTCATCAGGTGAGTAGAGAGATAGGCTTCAAAAACAAGGCATATAGAGGCCAAGAGACAATTACAGGACAATAAACACAGCGTATAGAGGTCAAGACACAATTACACAATGATGGCTGGAATGCGAGGTCTTTGCAGGTAATCAAGTCTTTACAGGTACAGACAATGTGAGTGGAGAGAGGGATAATCACAGGTTAACTGAATTGTCTCAAGCCAGGACGCCTAATGTTCTGGGGACCCGGGTTTGAATGCCGCCACAGCAGATGGTGGAATTTGAATTCAATAAAAAAAATCTGGAATTAACCGTCTACTCATGACCATGGTCAAAAAAACCCATCTGGTTCCCTTTAAAGGGAGGAAATCTACCATCCTTACCCTGGTCTGGCCTACATGTAACTCCAGAGCCACACAGCAATGCGTTGAATCCGAACTGCCCTCTAAGAGCAACTAGGGATGGACAATAAATGCTGGCCAGCCAGTAACACCCATGTCACTGCTGCCACATAGCACTAGGGACCCAGGTTCGATTCCCAACTTGGCTCACTGTCTGTGTAGAGTCTGCACACTCTTCTCCTCCACGTCTGCATGGGTTTCCTCCAGATGCTCCAGTTTCCTCCCACAGTCCAAAGATATTTGGGTTAGTTGGATTGGCCGTGCTGAATTCTCTCTCAGTGTCAGGGGGACTAGCTTGGGTGAAGAAATAAAGTTATAGGAATAGGGCCTGGGTGGGATTATGGTCACTGCAGACACGACAGACCGAGTGGCCTCCCATTGTACAGGAGAGATATTATAATTCTAAATCCACCTAACCCGCACATAGCTGGAGCGTGGGAAGAAACCCACGCAGATACGAGGGAGAACATACAGACTCCACACAGTGACCCAAGCTGGGAATCGAACCCAGGTCCCTGGCACTGTGAGGCAGCAGTGCTAACCCACTGTGCCACCATGGTATAAGTACTTGCAGCATTATTCCAGCAATGAGTCACTAACCATGCAACAAACGCAACAAAAGCGACAAAAGCAGAAAGGCAGAGGGTAAAGGGACAAAAGATGAAGAAGTGTGTCAGTCATGAATAAATAGTGCTGCAGCCTGTCGCGGAGAGAGCAGACAGAACACACTCGATTAGAGAACAGAAAGCCTGACAGCCTCCCCATCCCATCTCAGAGGAAGAGATACTCACCAGCAATTTGCTTCATTAAGGTCATACACACCCCATCTGCTCCCAACACAGCATTCTTCACAATCTCTCGCACTAACCACACCAACTGGGGACAAAGCAGAGAAAGAATTCTCACACCTCTGTCAACACGTTTGGATATTACTGCAACCAATTCCTTCTGCTGCTAGCTCGCATGCTGAGGAAGCAGCAACAGCAGAATGCTGTTTTAACATTCAAGACATTTGAGATTTGGTAACAACGATCTCCAGCTGCAGACCCGTCCCCACCAGTACTGTAACCCAGTGTTATACAGGGACAGGCCCGTCCCCACCAGTACTGTACCCCAGTGTTATACAGCGACAGACCCGTCCCCACCAGTACTGTACCCCAATGTTATATAGCGACAGACCCGTCCCCACCAGTACTGTACCCCAGTGTTAAACAGGGACACACCCGTCCCCACCAGCACTGTACCCCAGTGTTATAGTGACAGACCTGTCCCCACCAGTACTGTACATAGAACATTACAGCGCAGAACAGGCCCTTCGGCCCACGATGTTGCACCGACCAGTTAAAAAACAATGACCCTCTAACCTAAATCAATCCCTTTTCATCCATAAACCTATCCACGGATCTCTTAAACGCCCCCAAACTAGGCGCATTTACAACTGCAGCAGGCAGGGCATTCCAATCCCTCACCACCCTCTGGGTAAAGAACCTACCCCTGACATCCGTCCTATAACTACCCCCCCTTAATTTAAAGCCATGCCCCCTCGTGCTAGCTTTCTCCATCCGAGGAAAAAGGCTATCACTATCCACCCTATCTAAACCTCTAATCATCTTATATGTTTCAATAAGATCCCCTCTTAGCCGCCTTCTTTCTAGCGAAAACCACCCCAAATCCCTCAGTCTCTCCTCATAGGACCTCCCCTCCATACCAGGCAACATCCCGGTAAACCTCCTCTGCACCCTCTCCAAAGCCTCCACATCCTTCCTATAATGTGGGGACCAGAACTGTACACAATACTCCAAGTGCGGCCGCACCAGAGTTGTGTACAGTTGCAACATGATGATACCCCAGTGTTATAGTGACAGACCCTTCCCCACCAGTACTGTACCCCAGTGTTATACAGGGACAGACCCGTCCCCACCAGTACTGTACCCCAGTGTTATAGTGACAGACCCGTCCCCACCAGTACTGTACCCCAGCGTTATACAGGGACAGACCCGTCCCCACCAGTACTGTACCCCAGTGTTATACAGGGACAGACCCGCCCCCACCAGTACTGTACCCCAGCGTTATACAGGGACAGACCCATCCCCACCAGTACTGTACCCCAGCGTTATACAGCGACAGACCCGTCCCCACCAGTACTGTACCCCAGTGTTATACAGCAACAGACCTGGTAGAGACATGAGTGTTTGGAGTGCTGTACAAGCCTCACCTGGATTCTGACCGTGTCCTGAAGTTTCAGATATTTCTCCATCAGCAGCTGATTAATCTTAATTAAAATAAGGTTCATGCCATCTCTGCTCACCAACATCAGATCCCGGTAACACTGCAACACAAAGTCAAACAGCACTGTCACACCCTGTAGACAAGAATAACTCCCACACACTGCAGGACATGCATCCATATAGTCAATGTGACCCAGCTGTTACAATGCAGAGGATAATAATTGATAGTCAGAAGCTTTCTTCCCCCAGGGTGGAAGAGTCAATTACTGGGAGGCATGCGTTTAAGGTGCGAGGGGCAAGATTCAAAGGGGATGTACGAGGCAAGAGTTCCACACATTCCCCACTCTCTGGCTGAAGAAATTCCTCCTCATCTCTGTTTTAAAGGATCGTCCCTTTAGCCTGAGGTTGTGCCCTCTCTGGTTCTAGTTTTTCCTACTAGTGGAAACATCCTCTCCACGTCCACTCTATCCAGGGCCTCGCAGTATCCTGTAAGTTTCAATAAGATCCCCCCCCCTCATCCTTCTAAACTCCAACGAGTACAGACCCAGAGTCCTCAACCCGTTCCTCATACGACAAGCTCTTCATTCCAGGGATCATTCTTGTGAACCTCCTCTGGACCCTTTCCAAGGCCGGCACATCCTTCCTTAGATATGGGGCCCAAAACTGCTCACAATACTCCAAATGGGGTCTGACCAGAGCCTTATACAGCCTCAGAAGTCCATCCCTGCTCTTGTATTCTAGCCCTCTCCACATGAATGCTAACATTACATTTGCCTTCCTAACTGCTGACTGAACCTGCACATTAACCTTAAGAGAATCTTGAACAAGGGCTCCCAAGTCCCTTTGTGTTTCTGATTTCCTAAGCATTTCCCCATTTAGAAAACCCATTTCCCATTTGAAAACGGGACGACTCTTTAAAACAGAGATGAGGAGGAATTTCTTCAGCCAGAGAGTGGGGAATCTGTGGAACTCTTTGCCGCAGAGGAGGCCGGGTCACTGAGTGTCTTTAAGACAGAGATAGATAGGTTCTTGATTGTCAAGGGGATCAAAATTACAGTGAAAAGGCAGGAAAATTAGGGTGTTAGGGTGGCACAGTGGTTAGCACTGCTGCCTCACAGGGTGGGGGAAACTGGGTTCGATTCCTGGCTTGGGTCACCATCTGCGTGGGGTTTGCACGGGTTTCCTCCAGTTTCCACCCACAGTCCGAAAGACGTGCTGGTTAGGTGCCAAATTCTCCCTCAGCATACCTGAACGGGCGCCGGAGTGGGGCAACTTGGGGATTTTGACAGCAGCTTCATTGCAATGTTAATGTAAGCTGATTTGTGACACTAATACGTAAGCTGTAACCTTCCCCCACCCTCCCCAAACACGTGATTGAATGATGGAGCAGGCTCAATGGGCCGAATGGCCTTACTCTGCTCCTCTATCTGACGGTTTTCTTGCATGGAATTTACCGGGCTGCAGCTGATCATCGGCCCCTCAGGGCTCCCTCCATTCTCCTGAAGTCAGTGTGAGCAGCTGCTTAATGCACCCATCCCCAGGCTCAATCAAATTAAACCCCGGAGATGGCTGCTTCCAGACTCTTAATGATGGAGTTAACAGAATTAAACTGCACTCCACTCCATGCTTCTCGCTCCCCGGGCTCTGTGCAGACAATAACCCCTCCAGGACCCCGCACGCCTAGTTTCTTTATTCAAAAGATGTTAATTTTTTAAAACGAGAGAAAACAAAGTAACGACTACGGCAGCTGATGCAAAATCTACTGAAGTCTTTAAATAACAAAAGGCAGAGGTGGGGGAGAGAGAGAGAGTAAGGGATATGGGTGGAGGGCGAGGCAGGGTCACGGTATTGAATTTGCTGATCAAAATGAATGGGGCAGCAGGCTCAAAGGGCCAAATGGCCGACAGTTAGAATCCCTGCAGTGCAGAAGGAAGCCATTTGGCCCATCGAGTCTACAGCGACCGCAATTCCAGTCGGGCTCTGTAACCCCATGCATTTACCCTGCTAATCCCCACTCAAACTAAGGGACAATTTAGCACAGCCAATCCACCTAACCCACACATCTTTGAACATTAAAGGGCAATTTAGCATGGCCAATCCACCTAACCTGCACATCTTTGAACATTAAGGGACAATTTAGCATGACCAATCCACCCTAACCTACACATCTTTGGACACTAAGGGGCAATTTAGCATGGCCAATCCACCCTAACCTACACATCTTTGGACACTAAGGGGCAATTTAGCATGGCCAATCCACCTAACCAGTTTATTAAATCAGAAAGCAAAATCCAATGCCCTTGCCAAGTCCACAAAACCCAAGTGGTTGCCATAAGCACGGGGAGTTGGGTCCATTACTGGGCTTGGGCTCTGTGCAGAGAGGAGCAAACACTTGTGGAAAGGTTCAGGCTGCGGCTCAGAATGGCACAGAAGCGGGTGAACAGAACCAGCGAGGGGCTGCTGAATGACTCACCCTCTGTGCCTGCGAGGGCTCTGTTAGAATCAGCGTTAGAAGTCCCAGACAAACCTCCTCGTGCTGCTGCGCACCTTTACAGACCTTTCAGGAAGAGAAGGAGAAAGAGAGTGAGTTCCGTTAGATTTGGATAAGGAGCGACATTAAAACTGACACTGACCCCAGAGCGGCAGAGATATCGACTGGCTCCTCCTGACCAGGGAACCTGATAACCCATTCCCTGCTCGGAAGGGGTCTGGGCAAAGAGATTTCAACGTAGGCGTGACCCCTTCCCCACCCAGCACAGAACTGATGCTGAATTAGCAAGTTTCACCTCCCCCCGGCCCACCTCTCCCAAGGAACGGACAGAAGAGGGAAAGGGTCATGGAGTGGTGCTGGCCACACAGAGGGGCAGAGACCAGCCCCGAGGTCAGGGCTCACAGAGATGAACCCCAAACTCAGAGGGGAACGAGAGCCTAGCCCCGAAGGTTGTGGGGGCGGGAGTCAGGAAGATGAGCCCAGAGGGAGGGGTAGGAACAGATTCAAGCCCCCAAGTTGGGAGGGGGAAATGAGAGACAAGTCCCGAGATTGTGGGGTGGGGGTTGGGACGATGAGTACACTAAGAAGTTGTCTCACAACACCAGGTTAAATAAAGTCCAGCAGGTTTATTGGGAATCAACAGCTTTCGGAGCGCTGTTTCTTCATCAGATGAGTGAGTACTTGCATTCACAAACAGCACATATACAGACACAGACTCAATTGCAAGATAATGGTTGAAATGCAAATCTTTACAGGGAATCCAGTCTTTACAGGTACAGAAAGCGCAAGTGGAGAGAGGATTAAGCACAGGTTAAAGAGATGCGTTCCCTCGGTAACAGGCCATTGCCTATTACTGAGGATACTCGTATCAAAACCGCCCCTCCAGGAATTCAGTTAGAGATTCCTTGGGGAACACAGAGGGAGGGGAGGAACCGAGATAAGCCCCAGACTGTACAGGGGAGAGAAATGGAGATGTAACCCATGTTTGGGATGGTGGGGGGGTGGAATTGGAGACAAGCCCCAGATTGTACAGGGGACAGAAATGGAGACGCAACCCAGGTTGACCCAGATGCAACTCCTCAGGCTGATTCCGGGACTGATGTACGAGGAGAGATTGACTTGGTTAAGATTGTTTTCACTGGAGTTCAGATGAATGATGGGGGAATCTCATAGAGATTTATAAAATTCTAACAGGACTAAACAGGGTAGATGTTGCCGATGGTGGGGGAGTCCAGAACCAGTGGGTCACAGTCTGAGGAATCGGGGTTGATCATTTAGGACGGAGGTGAGGAGACATTTCTTCACCCAGTGAGCCTGTGGAATTCATTCCCACAGGAAGGAGTTGATGCCAAAACATTGAATGTATTCAAGAGATGGCTGGATATCGCACTTGGGGCGAACAGGATCAAAGGTTGTCGGGAGAAAGCAGGATTAGGCTATTGAGTTGGATGATCAGCCATGACGGTGATGAATGGCAGAGCAGGCTTGAAGGGCTGAATGGCCTCCTCCTGCTCCTATGTTCCACATTTATGTTCCCATGTTTGGGTTGGGGGGAGGAATTGGAGACAAGTTCAGGTTGTTTGGGGAGACAGGGGGAGAAAAAGGAATTTGAGTCCAAAGTCAGGCAAGGTGGGTGGGTGTGGGTGTGGGGGGGAGCACAGTTATGACAGTCAGCGGATAGAC
Source organism: Carcharhinus amblyrhynchos (assembly GCF_965287045.1). Taxonomy (NCBI): domain Eukaryota; kingdom Metazoa; phylum Chordata; class Chondrichthyes; order Carcharhiniformes; family Carcharhinidae; genus Carcharhinus; species Carcharhinus amblyrhynchos. Next base: position 440,959 of record NW_027649862.1, read on the forward strand.
AGATACTGTGGACCAAATCTTTGTGTCGGTTAGATGGATTAGCCACGGAAAACTGTGAGTTATGGGGGTTAGGGGGAGTGAGATACTCTTTGAGGTGCAGACTCGATGGGCCGAATGGCCCTCCTCTGCACTGCAGGGTTCTATACTAAGCAATGCAGACAGGAATGGAGCAGTGCAGATGGGGAAAGATCTGTCTGTGGGACACACAGTATGGGTGGGATACAGGCAGGGAAGACCGCTGCACTAAAGCCGGTGGCAGGAGAGCAGGCCGAGGGGCTGGGAGGGCAGAATGGGGACTGCAGCGCCACCACTGACAGGGGGGTACAATTACAGCGTGACAAATTTACATCATGTAATTGTTGACGTACGATTTTTTTTAAATTGGGAAAAACACAGAAGTGTGAAGACGACTGCGATTTTTGTCAGACTGTTGATAGGTATTGATAAAACTCTGCCAGACACTTACGTGAGCGTTCAATGCATCATTGGCTTCTCTCTCCGACACTCCATTAATCATTGGTGAGATCACATTTAAACACCTCTCCAGTTTCTAAACGACAACAGAAAGCAATAAGAAAACAGAGTGAATGCTCCTGGTTAGTGAAACGGGATTACTGCGCTGGGCAGAGAAGGGCAGAACTAAAGTTGGGGAGGGGGGGGGGGGGCAGAGTGGAATCAGGACAAAGCCACAAATGACACATCACAACATTCAAAGGATTACAACCCCTCTGCACATTCAGCACTGACAACAATCTAAATATCACTGCAGTTTATAGGAGGTAATGGCCTCATGGTATTTTCGTTAGTCCAGAAACTCAGCTAATGTTCTGGGGCACCCGGGTTCGAATCCCACCATGGCAGATGATAGAATTTGAATTCAATAAAAAATATCTGGGATTAAAAGTCTACTGATGACCCATTGTCGGAAAAACCCATCTGGTTCACTAATGTCCTTTAGGGAAAGAAATCTGCTGTCCTTACCCCAGTCTGACCTACATGATTCCACAGCCACAAAATCCTACAGTGCAGGAGGACATCATTTGGCCCATCGAGTCTGCACCGACAACAATCCCACCCAGGCCCTATTCCCATGCATTTACCCAAGCTAGCTCCCCTGAACTAAGGTTCAATTTAGCACGACCAATCCACCTAACCTGCACATCTTTGGACACTAAGAGGCAATTTAGCATGGCCAATCCACCCTAACCTACACATCTTTGGACACTAAGGAACAATTTGGCACGGCCAATCCACCCTAACCTGTACATCTTTGGAGCGTGGGAGGAAACTAGAGCACCCGGAGGAAAGCCACACAGACACGGGGAGAAGGGGCAAACTCCACACAGACAGTGACCCAAACTGGGAATCGAATCTGGGTGTCTGACACTATGTGGGTATGCCAGCGTTGGACTGGCGTAAACACAGTAAAAAGTCTGACAACACCAGGTTTTAGTCCAACCGATTTATTTGATAATAGACTCACAAACTTTCGGGGTTAGTCCCTTCGTCAGGTGAATGGAGAGTTCTGGCCTCAGACAGAGCATATAAAGCACAGACAGTTTAGAGATTACTGATTAGAATGTGAATCCTTACACCTAACCTGCAGTTCAAGACCTGAAGTGGCTGACAATGTGAGTGGAAGGAGCACTGATCACAGGTTACAGAGATGTGTATTGTCTCCAGACAGTACAGTAAGTGAGGTTTTGCAAGAACCTTGGAGAATGCTTACCCGAAGGTCAGAGGCTGAATGCCCATGACCACTGAAGTGTTCGCCAAGGCGGCCTTCACGACACACGACAGCGCAGAGTCGCTGAACAGAGACTGATAGCCAAGTTCCGCACACATGAGGACGGTCTCAACAGGGATCTTGGGTTCATGTCACACTATCTGTAACCCCCGTGACTTGCCTGGATTTGCAAAACCTCACTTACTGTACTGTCTGGAGACAATACACATCTCTTTAACCTGTGATCAGTGCTCCTTCCACTCACATTGTCAGCCACTTCAGGTCTTGAACTGCAGGTTAGGTGTAAGGATTTGCATTCTAATCAGTAATCTCTAAACTGTCTGTGCTTTATATGCTCTGTCTGAGGCCAGAACTCTCCATTTACCTGACGAAGGGACTAACCCCGAAAGCTTGTGAGTCTGTTATCAAATAAATCGGTTGGACTAAAACCTGGTGTTGTCAGACTTTTTACTGTCTGACACTAACCACTGTGCCATCCCAATGTGGGTGACTCTCAGCTACCCTCGGGCAACTAGGATTGGGCAATGAATGTTGGACCAGTTGGCGACACCACATCCCACAAATGAACAGATATTAAAAAAAAGTCCTGGCCATGCTTGGACAGAGGATGTTTCCCTCACAGACTTAATCTCGGAGTGTTTAGTACATTGATTGGGGTGCACCGGACTGTGAGAGTCAAAGCTCCTCCATTGCTTCTACCGACTGAAAGGGACTGGGCTGGATTTCTGCTTTCACACTGCTCCAGGGAATCAGCTCCATCCAGGTTACCTGGTGTATTCTCAATCCCCTTTTCCTGTGACAGTTCCACACCAACTCCACAGATTTGAGAACATAAACCAGGCTGACAATGCCTGCCAGAAGCAGGGAGCGCCACACCGCGGGAGGGCCGGCGCCGAGGGAGCGCTGCACTGTCAGGGTTCCAGTTATGCGTTACTATCAGGATAAACTACCCCTGTCACATTGCATAAAGATAAATCATTTCCCTGCCTCCGTGTTTTCGAAACCCCTTTATCGTCTTAAATACGTTAATCTCCAAAACTCAGTGGCATAACCTCTCTGCATCCTGCAAATCTAACCCTGCAAAGCTGTGCCCCCAGGGAATCCATACTGGCACACCAAGTCCAGGCCCCTTTACTGAGGGTGCAATCGAGGGGGTCGTCTGTCCTGACTGTCTGTGTCTCTACCACAGCCACACTGGGGGCTGGGGGTCCATGGTGAGGAACATGCGGAGTCCAAGGGCATCACTAAGATCTTTCAGTCCCTGTTGGGCACCACAGGGGCTGGGGTGTGTTATTCAGCTCTTAAATCACGTTTTGGTTTACTGCTCGAGTTACATCCCCTCCCTGTCCACAAAGGGGGCTATCACTCCCTCCCCCAAAACCCTCATATAGGTTTGATTCCAAAGAGCGTAAAATGTTGTGTAACTCTGAAATACATACGCCCTCAATCAACATCACTGAACACAATGATCCGGCCATTATCACCCTGATGTGGTGCTTGCTGCGGCTGGGGAGGTGGGGGGTAGCAGCACTAGGGACCCGGGCCACTGTTTGTGCAAAGTCTGCAAATTCTCCCCATGTCTGTGTGGGTTTCCTCTGTGTGCTCTGGTTTCCTCCCACAGTCCAAAGATGTGCAGGTTAGGGTGGATTGGCCGTGCTAAATTGTCCCCGAGTGCCCAGGGCAGTAGCAGGGTAAATACGTGGGGTTACAGGGATAGGAACTGGGTTTGATTACTGTCAGTGCTGGGCTTGACGGGCTGAGTGGATTCCATGATTCTCTCAGTCTGTTTCCAGCCCTGACTCCCCTCTTTCCCTTGCGGAGATGTGAGCTGGCAATCCAGAGGCACGCAGTGATGTGCTGAGGGGGTCGTGCACTGCTGGAGGTGAGGTGATGCCACACCGAGAGACTCTGTCTGCTCACTCAGATGGCTGAGAAGGATTCTGTGGTGCACTCCGAGGAAGAGCAAGGGTGGGAGGCTCGCTGGGGGGAATGAGGGGCAGAGAGGGAGTTGTCTGCCGAGTGCGGGGAGAAGGTATTTCAATGTTTCAGTCTTTATCACCCGGCTGTGCAGAAATTAGCTGCTGCAATCCTGACATTATACCAGGGAGAAATTACTTCATTGGCTGTGAGGCATTCAGGAACATCCTGAGGGGGTGAAAGGCGCAATAAAAATCTAATTAAAAAAGCTGGTGAAAACAGACACAGCAACAACTGTCATGGTGCGGCGCTCCCTTGGCACCGACCCTCCCCACAGCGCGGCGCCCACCCTCCCACAGCATGGCGCCCCCTCAGCGCCAACCCTCCCCACAGCGCGGCGCCCCCTCGCACCAACCCTCCCCACAGCGCGGTGCTCCCTCGGCACCGACCCTCCCCACAGCACGGCGCCCCCTCGGCGCCGACCCTCCCACAGTGCGGCGCTCCCTCAGCACCGACCCTCCCACAGTGCGGCGCTCCCTCGGCACCAAAGGAAAACAGAGAACTACGGAACTGTTAGCCTGACATCAATAAGAGTGAAAATGCTAGAATCTATTCTGAAGGTTGTGCTAATCATTTGACAATCGTGATCTGATAGGGCCCAGTCAGCATGGATCCCTGAATGGGAAATAATGTTTGAGTAATGAGTTGGAGCATTCTGAGGGTGTGACATACAGCATGGAGAGGCAACGGCAGTCAGAGGTGTGCAAGTTAGGTGCCATCATGCCAGGGGTGAGACGGTGGCACAGTGGTTAGCACTGCTGTCTCACAGCGCCAGAGACCCGGGTTCGATTCCCGGCTTGGGTCCCCGTCGGTGTGGAGTGTGCATGTTCTCCCCGTGTTTGTATCGGTTTCCTCTGGATGCTCTGGTTTCCTCCCACAGTCCGAAAGATGTGCCCGTTTGGAGGGATTGACTGGATCAGAGTGTGGCGACAAGGGGAATTTCATGGTAACTTCATTGCGGTGTTAATATAAGCCTCACTCGTGACTAATAAATAAACTTTAACAATCATACAGTGCAGGAGGAGGCAGGGAGGGTTGTGAATCTGTGGAATTCCCTGCCCAGTTGAGGCTACGTCATTGAATGTTTTTAAGGCAAGGATAGATAGATTTTTGAACAGTAAAGGAATTAAGGGTTATGGTGAGCGGGTGGGTAAGTGGAGCTGAGTGCATGAAAAGATCAGCCATGATATTACTGAACGATGGAGCAGGCTCGAGGGGCCAGCTGGCCCACTCCTGCTCCTAGTTCTTATGCAGGCCATTCGGCTCTTCTGATCTGCATCAACTCCAATCCCACCCGGGTCCTATCCCCATTACCTCATGCATTTACACTAGCGAGCCCCCTGACACCAAGAGGCAATTTAGCACGGCCAATCCACCTAACCTGCACATCTTTGGACTGTGGGAGGAAACCCACGCAGACACGGGGAGGGGGGAGGGCGAGCCTGCAGAATGCGTTCAGTGACCCGAGCCAGGAACCGAACCCTGGTCTCTGGCGCTGTGGGGCAGCAGGACTAACTGCTGTTCCAGAAGGACGTGAAAGCTTGGACAGAGTCCAAAGAAAGTTCACCAGGATGTTGCCCCGGTCATGAGGGTGTTGGCTGCGAGGAGAGGTTGGATAAACTAAGATTGTTTTCACTGGAAAGACGGAGATTGAGGGAGAGACCTGATAGAGGTCTACAAAATTCTGAGATGGGGAGGACAGTCAGAGGCTTTTCCCCAGTGCGGGAGCGTTAATTATAAGGGGAGGGGGCAGCACAGGCTCAAGGTGAGAGGGGGAAAGTTTAAGGGAGAAGTGTGGGGAGAGGTTTTCCACACAGAGTGGTGGGTGTCTGGAACATGCTGCCAGAGGTGGTGGAGGAAGCAGGCACATTAGCAACATTTAAGAGACATCTTGATGAGTACATGGATAGGGAGGGAAGAGAGGGATACGGACTGAGTAAGGGCAGAAGGGTTTTTTTTTAGTTTAGGCAGGGATCATGGTCAGCACAGACCAGGAGGACCTGTTGTTACGCTGTACTTTTCTTTGTTACATACTGCCATAGATTAAGGATTGCTCAATAGACAGGAAACAGGGATAAACATTCTTACATTGGTAGGCTGTGACTGGTGGGGGTGGGAGGGATACCACAAGGATCAGTATCCGGACTCCAGCTGTTCACAGTGATTTTAGACATGGGAAACGAATGCAATATTTCCAAGTTCTTGGGTGATACAAAACTAGGCAGGAAAGGCGTGTTGTGAGAAGGATACAAAGCAAGAGAACGATCCCAGGAATGAAGAGCTTGATGTATGAGGAGTGTCTGAGGAATCTGGGTCTGTACTCAACAAAGGATAGTACAGCACAGGAGCAGGCCCTTCGACCATCCAAGCCCGCACTGATCAACTGCTTAGATACCTTTATTGTCCACATGTCTATCCAGATAAGTTATAAATGTCGCCAATGTATCTGCCTCAACCACCTTACTTGACAGTGCATCCCAGGCCCCCACCATCCTGTGTAAAAAAGCTTCCCCCGCACGTCTCCATTGAACTTTCCCCCCTTATCTTGAACTTGTGGCCCCCAACCTTGTAATTGCCATTTCTGCCCTGGGGGAAAGCTTCCAACTGTTCCCCGCTATCTATAACTTCACGAACTTCTGTCAGGTCACCCCTCAGCTTCTGTCTTTCCAGGGAGAACAATTCCAGTTTATTCAATCTCTCCTCATAGCTAATACCCTCCACACAAGGTTGACATCCTGGTAAACCTTTTCTGTACTCTGTCCAAAGCCTCCACATCCTTCTGGCAGTGTGGCAACCAGAATGGGAAACAGTATTCCAAATGCGGCCTCACCAATGTTTTATATAACTGGAACACAATTTGATTTGTCACATGTATTAACACACAGTGAAACGTATTGTTTCTTGCACACTATACAGACAAAGCATACCATTCATAGAGAAGAAAAGAAGAGAGTGCAGAATGTAGTGTTACAGTCATAGTATGTGTAGAAAGATCAAGTTAATGCGAGGTAGGTCCATTAAAAGTCTGACAGCAGCAGGGAAGAAGCTGTTCTTGAATCAGTTGGTACGTGACCTCAGACTTTTGCTCTTTTTCCCGACGGAAGAAGGTGGAAGAGAGAATGTCCGGGGTGCGTGGGGTCCTTAATTATGCCGGCTACTTTTCCCGTGGCAGCGGGAAGTGTAGACAGAGGCAATGGATGGGAGGGTGGTTTGCGTGATGGATTGGGCTACATTCACAACCTTTTGTAGTTCCTTGCAGTCTTGGTCAGAGCAGGAGCCCAGACCAAGCTGTGATACAACAAGAAAGAATGCTTTCTGTTGTGCATCTAACTTTTACACTCGATGCCCTGGCCAATGAAGGCAAGCATACAGTATGCTTTCTCCACCACCTTGTCCACCTGTGCTGCCACTTTTAAGGTCTGTACTCCCAGATCTCTGTCTGTCTTTGCTCCTGATGGTTCCATTTATTGTATAGCTCCCATCTGAATTGTATCAAAATGCATAACCTCGCATTTGTTCAGATTAAATTCCATCTGCCATTTCTCCAAACAATTTTCCAGCCTATCTACATCCTGCTGTATTCCGACAAGGTGGAGATCTCATTGAAACTTACAGAATACTGAGAGGCCTGGATAGAATGGACGTGGAGAGGATGTCTCCATTACTGGAAGAGACTAGAACCAGAGAGCACAGCCTCAGAGTAAAAGGATGGCCCTTTAGAACCAAGATGAGGAGGCAATTCTTCAGCCAGAGGGTGGTGAATCTGTGCAACTCATCACCACAGAGGAGGCCAGGTCATTGAGTGTCTTTAAGACAGAGATAGATAGATTCTTGATTGATCAGGGGTTACAGGGAAAAGGAATCAGGCATGATCGAATAGCAGGTCAGAATTACAAAGTGGGCAGAACAACAGCAGGTGGAGTATAATACAGGAAAAATGTGAGGTTATCCACTCTGGTAAAAGAAAAATATTTCTTAAATGTGAGAGATTACCAAGTCTAGATGCACAGAGGGATCTGGGCGCCCTTGTCCACACATCACTGGACATTCCCATACCCTGCCGAATAGTGCTGCACCCCCCTTGGCGCCGACCCTGCCGCATGGCGCTGCGCCCCCTCAGCGCCGACCCTGCCGCATGGCAGCTCGGCGCCGGCCCCTGACGGCGCGGGGCCCCCTCGGCGCCGGCCCCCGACAGCGCGGCACCCCCTGACGGCGCGGCGCCCCCTCGGCGCTGGCCCCCGACGGCGCGGCGCCCCCTCGGCGCCGACCCTCACGGCGCGGCGCTCCCTCGGCGCCGACCCTGACGGCGTGACGCTCCCTCGGCGCCGACCCTGACGGCATGACGCTCCCTCGGTGCCGACCCTGACAGCGTGACGCTCCCTCGGCGCCGACCCTCACAGCGCGACGCTCCCTCGGCGCCGACCCTGACGGCGCGACGCTCCCTCGGTGCCGACCCTGACGGTGTGGCGCTCCCTGAGCGCTGACCCTGATGGTGTGGCGCTCTCTCAGCGCTGACTCTGATGGTGTGGCGCTCCCTCAGCGCTGACCCTGATGGTGTGGCGCTCCCTCAGCGCTGACCCTGATGGTGTGGCGATCCCTCAGCGCTGACTCTGATGGCGTGGCGCTCTCTCAGCGCTGACCCTGATGGCGTGGCGCTCCCTCAGCGCTGATCCTGATGGCGTGGCGCTCCCTCAGCGCTGACCCTGATGGTGTGGCGCTCTCTCAGCGCTGACCCTGATGGCGTGGCGCTCCCTCAGCGCTGACCCTGATGGCGTGGCGCTCCCTCAGCGCTGATCCTGATGGCGTGGCGCTCCCTCAGCGCTGACCCTGATGGTGTGGCGCTCCCTCAGCGCTGACCCTGATGGCGTGGCGCTCCCTCAGCGCTGATCCTGATGGCGTGGCGCTCCCTCAGCGCTGACCCTGATGGCGTGGCGCTCCCTCAGCGCTGATCCTGATGGCGTGGCGCTCCCTCAGCGCTGACCCTGATGGTGTGGCGCTCCCTCAGCACTGACCCTGACGGCGTGGCGCTCCCTCAGCGCTGACCCTGATGGTGTGACACTCTCTCAGCGCTGACCCTGATGGTGTGACGCTATTAATTGCAGAAATTTTAACTTAACCTCAAAAAGAAAAATTATATTTGATATGTTAATTTTTCTAAAGGAAATTTTTAAAAAATTATTTTAAAAAAACTAAATTTAAACTTGAGGAAAAAAAATTTTCCCTCAAATTTTGTGGCAATTTTAATAATAAATGTTGGAAATAAAAGGGGATATTTAACCCTTTAGTTGCCCTCTGTCTCTGACAGGTTGTCTGAAGGGGTGGGTGGACGCGGTCACTTTAAGTGCGGCCTAGCAGAGGGTGAAGCCTGCGGGTGGTAGTAGTCCCCCTAGCCGGGCCACAGGCGCCTCATCCCGGGCACGGCTGGCGGTCCATCACCCCCTCCCTCTTCTCGACCCGGTGCTCTCACCTCTTCCAGCTCGTCCTTGGCGTCCAAGGCGTTGGAGGCCAACAGCCTGCCCTTGTTTTTGAGCGCGGCCTCCATGGGGGAAGGGACGGGGGTGGGGGGGCTCGTCAGCCCGGGAAAAGGAATCACCTCAGCGGCCGAGCGGGCGGCGGCGACATGGCGGCGGACGGGCGACGACACTCCATTCAAGCCCGCCGACAGCCGGAAGTACCCGCCCCACTCCGGTCTGACTGACAGCATTCTTCGCCAATCACCGCCGCACTTCCCGCGTGATTGACAGGCTTTCTCGCCAATCACAGTCGGACCGGATGTCCCCGGCCACCAGAGCCGGATTGACATCTCACTGGTCCAATCGAAAGGGGAGTCGGCCGTTTGATTGACAGGTGGCCCAGAGGATGAGGGCGGCGCCGCAGTCCAGGTGCTGGTCCATTGTGACCTCACCTGCTCGACTGACAACTCTCTTCGCCAGTCATCGCCGCACTCTCCACCTGAGTGACAGCCTCTTTCACCAATCACAGTCGAACCGGATGTCCATGGCGCCTAAGACCTGATTGACAGCTCTCTGGCCCAATCGGAAGAGATGTCAGTCTTTTGATCGACAGGTCGTCCAGCGGTGGGGAGGGCGGCAGCGCCGTAGTCCAGGTGCATTTTGACCTCACCTGCTTGACTGACAGCACTCCCCCGCCAATCACCGCCGCGCTCCCTGCTTGATTGACAGGCCCACCCCCCCAATCAGCGGATGTTCCCCGGCCATTCCCGCTGATTGACAGCGCACTGGCCAATCAGGAGGGGCGACCACCCTGCCAGAGGGCGGGACAAACGCCCAGGTGACGGCTCACCTGACTGAGTGACAGCCGCCAGCGCCAATCGGCGGCGGGAAAGGGCGGGCGCACTGAAAGGCGGAAGTGCCTCCAGCAAGGACAAGTTGTTGTTATTCTTTTTGTTGTTGACATTTTCTCAATGAATGAGAAGCTGTGTCTGGGACCACAATCTTTGGCAAGTTGCCCAGGGACATCATATCTATTACTGTAATTGTACATTCTGCACCCTCTCCTTTCTTTCTTCCCCCTACATACTCTATGAGCGGTATGCTTTATCTGTCCAAGAATCATAGGATCTGTATCATGCAGACACAGGCCCATAAGCCTGCACCGACAACAATCACACCCGGACACATCACAACAAACACACCTCGCTGCCTTGCTAAGTTCCCTGACACCAAGGGGTAATTTAGCACGGCCAATCCACCCTAACCTACACATCTTTGGACATTAAAGGGCAATTTAGCATGGCCAACCCACCTAACCCGCACATCTTTGGACACTAAGGAGCAATTTAGCATGGCCAATTCATCTAACCTGCACATCTTTGGACTGTAGGAGGAAATCCACGCAGATACAGGGAGAACATGCAGACTCCGCACAGACAGTGACCCAAGCTGGGAATCGAACCCGGGTCCCTGGCACTGTGAGGCAGCAGTGCAAACCACTGTGTCACCATGGCACTTGGTATCCTGGTTCCAGCTCTGGATCTCCTACATGAATAGCACTGTGGGTGTACCTACACCACATGGGGACTGCAGTGGGTTCAAGAAGGTGACTCACCCATCACTTTTTCAAGGGGCATTTAGCGATGGGTGATAAATGGCAGGCCTGGCCAGAAATGCCCCACAACTCCAGGAAGGAGTGAGAAACAGACCAGAGTACAAAGACAAGTGTTCTCCATGTCCACTTTGGCGGGAGTCAGAGCTGACCTGATGCCATGTCTTGTCTCCTTTGCAGATTCCTTTGAAAGGCCTGTCTCATTCTCAATAAAAGCAAATCATACAGATGCTGGAATCTGAAACCAAGAGAGAAAATCGCTGGAAAATCTTCGCAGGTCTGGCAGCATCTGTAGGGAGGGAAAAGAGCTAACGTTTTGAGTCCAGACGACCCTTTATCAAAGCTAAAAGGCACAGCAAGTAGGAGATATTTACACTGGTGGGTGAGGGAATGAAAGATGAGACCAAGTGTAGACTGGGTGATCGCTTTGCTGAGCACCTTCGGTCTGTGCGCAATCTGGACTCTGACCTTCCCTGTCGCTTGCCCATTTTAACACACAATCCTGCTCCCATGTCCACGTATGTGCATGGCCTCCTGCAATGTTCCAGTGAAGCTCAACACAAACTGGAGGAATAGGTTCTCACCTTCCAGCTGGACACGTTACATCCTTCCCGTCTCAACATCCAAATCAATAAGTTCAGATGATTTCCTCTACCCCACCTCGACCCCTTTGTTTGATTTGATTCATTATTGTCACATGTACTGGGATACAGTGAAAAGTATTGTTTCTTGTGCGCTGTACAGACAAAGCATACTGTTCATAGAGTACATAGATTCGATTTATTATTGTCGCATGTACTGGGATACAGTGAAAAATATTGTTTCTTGTGCGCTGTACAGACAAAGCATACTGTTCATAGAGTACATAGATTTGATTTATTATTGTCGCATGTATTGGGATACAGTGAAAAGTATTGTTTCTTGCGTGCTATACAAAGCATACCGTTCAATGGAGTATGTAAATTTGATTCATTATTGTCACATGTATCGGGATACAGTGAAAAGAATGGTTGCTTGCGCGCTACACAGACAAAGCATACCATTCATAGAGTACATAGATTCCTTATTGTCACATGTATTGGGATGCAGACAAAGCATACCATTCATAGAGAAGGAAATGAGAGAAATGTTTTCGTTTATTTTTTAGCGGTGCCTGAATTTTCATTTCTTTATTGTCTTTCATTCCACTTCCTGCCCCACTCTTTCCCCCTATTTTATCCCCTCTTTTCTTACCTTTCCTCGCTCTGCTTCCCCTTTTTCTCAATTTTACCTCTCTCCCGCCCAGCTACTCTCCTCCTCCCACATCTTCCTCTGTCACAGTTTACTCTCTGATTCCAGCTTCTCTGGTGCTTGCCCTTCTATTCTCTCTCTGGGCTGCCATTAGCAGCCTTTCCCCTGGTTCCTGTGGCTTTGTCTCATCTTTCATTCCCTCACCCCGCAGTATGAATATCTCATGCTTTCTGTGCCGTTTAGCTTTTACAAAGATCGTCTGGACTCGAAACGTCAGCTTTATTCTCTCCTTCCAGATACTGCCAGACCCACTGAAATTTTCCAGCACTTTTTCCTTTGCTGTCTCATTCTAACATTGTGAGGAGCCTGTTCTCCTTCGATTAAAACCTGAGTCAGGCTCACCAAAGGGAATCAGACTGTCACAGCCAGAGGAACAGTTAACAATCGCCCACAGCCACAAGGTTCAGGAGATGATTTCTTCAGGAGAGGCGAGCTGAGCCGGTTCCCCCCTCCGCCACCCGGGCTCAGAGCCTAACACTCTCGCCTCCCATGACCGGGAGGCCGAGTGTTCGAATCTATCTTCAGAGACTACGGGGCCTAATCCAGGCTGACGTGGCAGGAGTTGGGGGTGGGGGGGGTTAAGCATGGCAGTGGGGGAGGGGAGACATGGGCAGGAAGGGAGAGAAGACATGGGAGAAAAAGATGGGGGGGGGGGAGAAGATCAATGGTGGGGGGGGCAGGGCAGTTGGAGACATTGGAAGGGGATTGAGGTTTTTTTTATTCGTTTGTGGGACATGGGTGTCGCAGGCTGGACCAGCATTTATTGCCCATCCCTAGTTGCCCTTGGAGGGGCAGTTGAGAGTCAACCACATTGCTGTGGCTCTGGAATCACGTGTAGGCCAGACCGGGGTAAGGACAGCAGATTTCCTTCCCTAAAGGGAACCAGATGGGTTTTTCCGACAATGGGTCATCAGTAGATTCTTAATTCCAGATCTTTTTGATTGAATTCAAATTCCACCATCTGATGTGGCGGGATTCGAACCCGGGTCCCCCAGAACATTAGCTGGGTTTCTGGATTAATATTCTAGCGATAATACCACTGGGCCATTGGCTCCCCATGGAGAGGATGAGGGGAGACGAACCCAAGCTATAAGAGTGTCATCTCTCAGTTGGGGTGGGTTTGCCAGCTCAGATTGTGTGGCCTGGCTGGAATTTGGTGCAGACAGATTCCCTCGTACTTTGTACTCTGAGGGAGTCTGGCACCTGGTAATATGGTACACCCTTACCCTCTACCCCCCCGTCCCTGAGGGTAATACGGTACACCCTTACCCTCTACCCCCCGTCCCTGAGGGTAATACGGTACACCCTTACCCTCTACCCCCCGTCCCTGAGGGTAATACGGTACACCCTCACCGTCTACCCCCGTCCCTGAGGGTAATACGGTACACCCTCACCCCCTACCCCTGTCCCTGAGGGTAATACGGTACACCCTCACCCCCTACCCCCGTCCCTGAGGGTAATACGGTACACCCTCACCGTCTACCCCCGTCCCTGAGGGTAATACGGTACACCCTCACCGTCTACCCCCGTCCCTGAGGGTAATACGGTACACCCTCACCCCCTACCCCCGTCCCTGAGGGTAATACGGTACACCCTCACCCCCTACCCCTGTCCCTGAGGGTAATACGGTACACCCTCACCGTCTACCCCCGTCCCTGAGGGTAATACGGTACACCCTCACCCCCTACCCCCGTCCCTGAGGGTAATACGGTACACCCTCACCGTCTACCCCCGTCCCTGAGGGTAATACGGTACACCCTCACCGTCTACCCCCGTCCCTGAGGGTAATACGGTACACCCTCACCCCCTACCCCCGTCCCTGAGGGTAATACGGTACACCCTCACCCCCTAACCCCCGTCCCTGAGGGTAATACGGTACACCCTCACCATCTACCCCCGTCCCTGAGGGTAATACGGTACACCCTCACCCTCTACCCCCCGTCCCTGAGGGTAATACGGTACACCCTCACACCCTCACCGTCTACCCCCGTCCCTGAGGGTAATACGGTACACCCTCACCCCCTACCCCCGTCCCTGAGGGTAATACGGTACACCCTCACCCCCTAACCCCCGTCCCTGAGGGTAATATGGTACACCCTCACCGTCTACCCCCGTCCCTGAGGGTAATACGGTACACCCTCACCCTCTACCCCCCGTCCCTGAGGGTAATACGGTACACCCTCACCGTCTACCCCTGTCCCTGAGGGTAATACGGTACACCCTCACCGTCTACCCCCGTCCCTGAGGGTAATACGGTACACCCTCACCGTCTATCCCCGTCCCTGAGGGTAATACGGTACACCCTCACCGTCTACCCCCCGTCCCTGAGGGTAATACGGTACACCCTCACCCTCTACCCCCGTCCCTGAGGGTAATACGGTACACCCTCACCGTCTACCCCCGTCCCTGAGGGTAATACGGTACACCCTCACCCTCTACCCCCGTCCCTGAGGGTAATACGGTACACCCTCACCCCCTACCCCCGTCCCTGAGGGTAATACGGTACACCCTCACCGTCTACCCCTGTCCCTGAGGGTAATACGGTACACCCTCACCGTCTACCCCTGTCCCTGAGGGTAATACGGTACACCCTCACCCTCTACCCCCGTCCCTGAGGGTAATACGGTACACCCTCACCGTCTACCCCCGTCCCTGAGGGTAATACGGTACACCCTTACCCTCTACCCCTGTCCCTGAGGGTAATACGGTACACCCTCACCGTCTACCCCCGTCCCTGAGGGTAATACGGTACACCCTCACCGTCTACCCCTGTCCCTGAGGGTAATACGGTACACCCTCACCATCTACCCCCGTCCCTGAGGGTAATACGGTACACCCTCACACCCTCACCATCTACCCCCGTCCCTGAGGGTAATACGGTACACCCTCACCCTCTACCCCTGTCCCTGAGGGTAATACGGTACACCCTCACCCTCTACCCCTGTCCCTGAGGGTAATACGGTACACCCTCACACCCTCACCATCTACCCCCGTCCCTGTCCGACATTAATACAGTACACCCTCGCTTTCTGACCCTCCTGAGATTGGGTTCACCACCCAGCAAGCGGTGAGTGCTGCAGCAAACTGAGAGCTATTCTGTTTAAAAAGTTTAATGAACAACCAATTAGCGTCATTCGCTCCAAGTGGCACAGCTGAGGACAACCTAACAACAACGGAACTGTCGCTCAGACACCCACGCAGACTAGATCAGAGACAGGGAGAGAGGAAAACTGCTCAAAGCCACAGCGTATCGTTCAGCCCGGGGGGGGGGGGGGGGGGCAGGAGGGAGGGGGCTGCTCACACACTCACACTGTCTGCAGGCTGGAACCACCTCCAATGGTGATGGAAATCTCCCCCAGGCCTTGCTCAGGTGTGACGCAGATCGGCCTGTGGTGGTGGGGGTGGGGGGGGGGGGGGGGGGGGGGTGGTGGTCAATGAACAAAGAAGATTCCAGCACAGGAACAGGCCCTTCGGCCCCTCCAAGCCTGCACCGACCATGCTGCCTGACTGAACTAAAATCCACTACCCTTCCAGGGACCATATCCCTCTATTCCCATCCTGTTCATGGATTTTGTCCAGACGCCCCTTAAAACTCACTATTGTATCTGCTTCCATTCCCTCCCCTGGCAGTGAGTTCCAGGCACCCACCGCCCTCTTGTAAAAAACCTGCCTCGTACATCTCCTTTAAACCTTACCCCTCGCACCTTAAACCTGTGCCCCCTGGTAACTGACTCTTCCACCCTGGGGAAAAGTTTCTGACTATCCACTCTGTCCAATGCCTTTCATAATCTTGTAGACTTCTATCAGGTCTCCCTCAACCTCTGTCGCTCCAGTGAGAACAAACCAAGTTTCACCAACCTCTCCTCATAGCTAATACTCTCCATACCAGGGCAACATCCTGGTAACTCTTTTCTGTACCCTCTCCAAAGCCTCCACATCCTTCTGGTAGTGTGGCGACCAGAATTGAACACTATATTCCAAGTGCAGCTGAAGGTTCTATAAAGCTGTAACATGACTTGCCAATTTTTAAACTCAGTGCCCCAGCCAATGAAGGCAAGCATTGCCGTATGCCTTCTTGACTACCTTCTCCACCTGCATTGCCACTTTCAGTGACCTGTGTACCTGTACACCCAGATCCCTCTGCCTATCAATACTCTTAAGGGTTCTGCCATTAACTGTAAATTTCCTATCTGTATTAGACCTTCCAAAATGCAATACCTCACATTTGTCCAGATTAAACTCCCACCGATCTGTATCCTCTGATGGTCCTCATCGCTATCCGCAAATCCACCAACCTTTGTGTCGTCTGCAAACGTACTCATCAAACCAGTTACATTTTCTTCCAAATCATTTATATATATTACAAACAGCAAAGGTCCCAGCACTGATCCCTGAGCAATGCCACTTATCACAGCCCTCCATTCAGAAACGCACCCTTCCACTGCAACCTGTCTTCTTTGACTCAGCCATTTCTGTATCTCCTTTAAACCTTGCCCCTCGCATCTGAATCCTGTGACCCCCCCCACCCCCAGTAATAAAGTTGTGTAACCTATCCAGCACCCAGCCAGGTCCTTCAGCCCAGCTAGTCTGTACTGATCTTCACAGGTCTCCCCTCTCTAGACTTGCTGAAACCCCTTCAGGGATGGCCTGGAGGATCCGGGATTGCGTCACACCAGATTCCAAGCAGTGTGCGGCAAAAATCATCAGGTCCTCAACAAAGATGCTGAGTTTTCAAAAATTGTTTCCTTTCAACATTTCTCTTGCAGGTGTCCACATCAACAGGGACAAAGTAGAAAGCATTGAGAGCTTCAAGTTTCTAGCTGAACAGATCAGCAACCTGTGCTGGTTCCGCCATACCGACAAGCCCCACCAACGCCTCTACTTTCTCAGAAGACTAAGGAAATTTGGCATGTCAGCTACAACTCTCACCAACTTTTACAGATGCACCATCAAAGATGTGCTGGTTAGGGTGCATTGGCCGTGCTAAATTCTCCCTCAGTGTACCCGAAGAGGTGCCAGAATGTGGCAACTAGGGGAATTTCACAGTAACTTCATTGCGGTGTTAATGTAAGCCTACATGTGACTAATAAATAAACAAACTTTTTTCTAGTTGTATTACAGCTTGGTATGGGCTCCTGCTCTGCCCAAAACCACAAGGGCCTACAAAGCGTCATGAATGTATCCAACACACAAACCAGCCTCAAATCCATTGACTCTGTCTACATTTCCCACTGCCTCAGGAAAAGCAGCCGGCATCATTAAGGGCCCTACGCATCCCGGGCGTTCTCTCTTCCACCTTCTTCCGTCGGGAAGAAGATATACAAGTCTGAGGTCACGTACCGACCGATTCAAGAACAGCTTCTTCCCTGCTGACTTTTGAATGGACCTACCTTGCATTAAGTTGATCTTTCTCTACACCCTCGCTATGACTGTAACACTACATTCTGCACCCTCTCTTTTCCTTCTCTATGAACGGTACGTTTTGTCTGTACAGTGCGCAAGAAACAATACTTTTCACTGTATCCCAATACATGTGACAATAATAAATCAAATCTATGTACTCGATGAATGGTATGCTTTGTCTGTGTAGCGCAAGAAACAATACTTTTCACTGTATCCCAATACATGTGACAATAATGAATCAACTCACTGAAGTGCGACCCAGTGTCTGCTAATTAAAATGTTGATTCTATTCTCTCAGTTGTGATTATAAAGTCTTATCTTTGGGTCGAGTTGTTATTCTCTCGTGACATGACCCATTGACAAAGGGTTGTAGGAAGGGTCAGCGGTCAAGGATATTCTGAGTGCTGCCCAGACAATCTTCTCGGCAGACTGTGCTTGCTGGCCTCTTGCCAATCCTCTCCCCCACCCTGCCACTGTCCCCTAACACTGTCCTACTACCACCCCACCCCCGGCCCCCCACAATTTGCACAGAGCAAGCCTTGCAAACGGTAATGTGATAATGCACGTCCGAATTTCATCTCTCTCCAACCACTGATCAAACAGGCCAGAGGGGAGGTCAGAATTGGTTAATAAAGAGCAGGTTTATGCAAGGAGAGAGGGAAAGAGTGGGGGAGAGAGGGGGGAAGAGAGAGAGAGAGAGAGGGGGGAAGAGAGAGGGGGAAGAGAGAGAGAGGGGAAGAGAGAGGGGGGGAAGGGGGGGGGGAAGAGAGGGGGGGGGAAGAGAGAGGGGAGGAAGAGAGAGGGGGGAAGAGAGAGGGGGAGCAGGGGGAAGAGAGAGAGGGAGCGGGGGAAAGAGAGAGGAGAGGGGGAAAGAAAGAGGAGAGGGGGAAGAGAGGGAGGGAGTGGGGGGAAGAGAGAGAGGGGAGGGGAAGAGAGAGAAGGAGAGGAGGGAAGAGAGAGGGAGAGAGACCACACAGAGGGAGAGTGTAGAGAGAGGAGGCAGAGAGAGAGAAACAGAAAGAGAGAGGAAGGGAAAGAGGGACAGAGGCAGAGAGAGAGGAGGAAAGAGAGAGAGACAGAGAGAGAGTGTAGAGAGAGGAGGCAGAGAGAGACAGAGAGAGAGAGGAAGAGAGATGGAAAGAAAGAGAGGTTCAGAGGCAGAGAGAGAGGGGGAAAGACAGAGAGAGAGACAGAGAGGCAGTGAGAGAGGGAAACAGAGGGACAGAGAAAAAGGTAGAGAGAGAGAAAAGAGAGAGGGACAGTGGAGGCAGAGAATGAGAGAGGCAGATGCACAGAATTCACTGACAGATTCACATTTCTGCTTTTAATTGAGTAGACAGGAACCAGCTGTAAAGTCGCAAGTCTCTGAGCAACATACAAGAGTCACAACAGATGAATAAAGATGACAGGAGTGGTTGAATCAGAGTCAAGCATAAGGTTCTCCCCTTCTCCCACACCCAGGCAGCACCATCAGGATCCGGATCAACACGCTCCACCATGGTCCTGGCAGGAGAGTCTCCTTTGTCCCGGACACGGAGAGACAGCCTCGGAGAGGAGCACACACAGGAAAGTGAAGAAGGGGCTTTGCGAGGCAGCGGGGGCGGACGGGAAAGGTGGCGGTGGGAGGTCAGCCATGATCGCTGGCGGGACGCTCTCCCAGCAGCCAATATGTCCTCATCTTTCCTTTCCCCTGAAAGACAAGAGGAGACGGTATCAGAAACACTGTTGCCCCAGCGCCCTTACCCAGTTAGAGCCTCACAGCCGGCAGTCTGGGGCAGCGAGGGAAAGGTTCCACCACTCCATACACGCAGCCTGCGTCTTACCCCTCCACTCATTCTTTTCTTGTGGTCATAGAGGTTTACAGCATGGAAACAGGCCCTTTGGCCCAACTTGTCCATGCCAGCCATTTTTTTAAACCCCTAAGCTAATCCCAGTTGCCCCCATTTATCCCTCTATACCCATCATACCCATGTAACTGTCTAAACACTTTTTAAAAGACAAAATTGTACCCCCCTCTACTACTACCTCTGGCAGCTCGTTCCAGACACTCACCACCCTCTGTGTGAAAAAAATTGCCCCTCTGGACCCTTTTGTATCTCTCCCCTCTCACCTTAAACCTATGCCTCTAGTCTTAGACTCCCCTATCTTTGGGAATGTTGTTTAAGAAGGGTGCCAGGCAAAAGGCAGGGAATTATAGGCTGGTTAGTTTAACGTCTGTTGTGGGTAAAATGTTAGAATCCGTCATCAAGGAGGAAATAGCGAGGCATCTTGAGGAGAATTGTTTGGTAGAGCAGACGCAGCACGGTTTCATTAAGGGGAAGTTGTGTCTGACAAATTTACTGGAGTTCTATGAGGATGTGTCGAGGGCAGTGGATAGAGGAGAGCCGGTGGATGTGGTCTTTCTTGATTTTCAGAAGGCGTTTGACAAGGTACCTCACAAGAGGTTATTGCAGAAGGTCAGGGGGCATGGAGTTGGGGGTAGGGTGTTAGCGTGGATAGAGGATTGGTTGTCAAATAGGAGGCAGAGAGTGGGGGTCAATGGGTGCTATTCGGATTGGCGGTTGGTGACTAGTGGAGTGCCCCAGGGGTCGGTGCTGGGGCCTCAGCTATTTACCATTTATATAGATGATCTGGAGGAGGGAACCGAGTGTATGGTGTCAAAATTTGCTGATGGCACCAAGATTGGTGGAATGGCAAATTGCGCGGAGGGTGTGGAGAGTCTGCAGAAGGATCTAGATAGGCTGGGTGAATGGGCCAGGAACTGGCAAATGGAATTTAATGTTGGCAAGTGCGAGGTGGTCCACTTTGGTAGGAATAATGGTAGGAAGGACTATTACTTACATGGCGAAAAACTGCAGCAGGCGACGGTGCAGAGGGGCCTTGGGGTCCTTGTGCACGAGTCGCAAAAACCCAGCTTGCAGGTGCAGCAGGTGGTCAGGAAGGCGAATGGGATGCTGGCCTTCATAGCGAGGGGGATTGAATATAAAAGTAGGGAGGTCTTGCTGCAGCTGTATAGGGCATTGGTGAGGCCGCAGCTGGAGTACTGTGCGCAGTTTTGGTCGCAGTACTTACGCAAGGATATTTTGGCCTTGGAGGGAGTGCAGAGGAGGTTTACTAGGCTGATACCGGAGTTGAGGGGGTTGAGCTATGAGGAAAGGCTGAATAAACTAGGCTTGTACTCGTTAGAGTTTAGAAGAATGAGGGGAGATCTCATTGAGACGTATAAGATGATGAATGGGATGGATAGGATAGAGGTGGAGAGACTCTTCCCGCTCAGAAAGGACAGTAGGACTAGGGGGCACAGCCTCAAGATAAAGGGAGGGGCGGTTTAGAACGGAGTTGAGGAGGAACTTCTTCACTCAAAGGGTGGTGAATCTCTGGAATTCTCTGCCCGTTGAGGTGGTGGAGGCTGCCTCGCTAAATATTTTTAAGACGCGGGTTGATGGGTTTTTGATAAGCGAGGGGATTAAGGGTTATGGGGAGAGGGCGGGAATGTGGAACTGAGCCACGACAGATCAGCCATGATCTTATTGAATGGCGGGGCAGGCTCGAGAGGCTAGATGGCCTACTCCTGCTCCTATTTCTTATGTTCTTATGAAAAGATATTGACTATCTAGCTGATCTATGCCCCTCATGATTTTATAGACCTCTATAAGATCACCCCTCAGCCTCCTACGCTCCAGAAAAAAAAGTCCCAGTCTATCCAGCCTGTCTTTATAACTCAAACCATCAAGTCCCGGTAGCGTCCTCGTAAATCTTTTCTGCACTCTTTCTTGTTTAATAATGTCCTTTCTATAATAGGGTGACCAGAACTGTACACAATTTGTGTACAAATACTGTGGCCTTACCAATGTCTTGTACAACTTCAACAAGACGTCCCAACTCCTGTTTTCAATGCAGTGTTAATGTAAGCCTTTATGTTACTCTTTCTAGTTTAATAATATCCTTTCCATAACTGGGTGACTAGAACTGTACACAGTTAAAACTAAGGAAATTTGGCGTGTCAGCTGCGACTCTCACTAACTTTTACAGATGCTCCATCGAAAGCATCCTTTCTGGATCTATCACAGCTTGGTATGGGCTTCTGCTCTGCCCAAGACAACAAGGAACTACAGAGGATTGTGAATGTAGCCCAATCCATCACGCAAACCAGCCTCCCATCCATTGACTCTGTCTACACTTCCCGCTGCCTCGGGGAAAAGCAGCCAGCATAATCAAGGACCCCCACCTGCTCCGGATATTCTCTCTTCCACCTTCATCCAATGAAAAAAAGATTAAAGGTCTGAGGTCACGTACCAACCGACTCAAGAACAGCTTCTTCCCTGCTGCTGTCAGACTTTTGAATGGACCTACTTCTGCACTCTCTCCTTTCCTTCTCTATGAACGGTATGCTGTCTGTAGAGCGTGCAAGAAACAATACTTTTCACTGTATCCCAATACATGTGACGATAATAAATCAAATCAAATCTAATCACTTGACCATAACAGTACACTATCCTCACATCCCTTGATATCTTTAACATCTAGAAATCTGTCCATCTCTCTCTTGAAGATAACCTAGAACATAAGAACATAAGAAATAGGAGCAGGAGTAGGCCATCTAGCCCTTCGAGCCTGCCCCGCCATTCAATAAGATCATGGCTGATCTGTCGTGGCTCAGTTCCACATTCCCGCCCTCTCCCCATAACCCTTAATCCCCTCGCTTATCAAAAACCCATCAACCCGCGTCTTAAAAATATTTAGCGAGGCAGCCTCCACCACTTCAACGGGCAGAGAATTCCAGAGATTCACCACCCTTTGAGTGAAGAAGTTCCTCCTCAACTCCGTTCTAAACCGCCCCCCCTTTATCTTGAGGCTGTGCCCCCTAGTCCTACTGTCCTTTCTGAGCGGGAAGAGTCTCTCCACCTCTATCCTATCCATCCCATTCATCATCTTATACGTCTCAATGAGATCTCCCCTCATTCTTCTAAACTCTAATGAGTACAAGCCTAGTTTATTCAGCCTCTCTTCATAGTTCAACCCCCTCAACTCCGGTATCAGCCTAGTAAACCTCCTCTGCACTCCCTCCAAGTGTAGAGGGAGCTTTACTCTGTATCTAACCCCATGCTGTACCTGTCCTGGGAGTGTTTGATGGGGGTACAGTGTAGAGGGAGCTTTACTCTGTATCTAACCCCGTGCTGTACCTGTCCTGGGAGTGTTTGATGGGGGGGACAGTGTAGAGGGAGCTTTACTCTGTATCTAACCCCGTGCTGTACCTGTCCTGGGAGTGTTTGATGGGGGGGACAGTGTAGAGGGAGCTTTACTCTGTATCTAACCCCGTGCTGTACCTGTCCTGGGAGTGTTTGATGGGGACAGTGTAGAGGGAGCTTTACTCTGTATCTAACCCCGTGCTGTACCTGTCCTGGGAGTGTTTGATGGGGGGACAGTGTAGAGGGAGCTTTACTCTGTACCTAACCCCGTGCTGTACCTGTCCTGGGAGTGTTTGATGGGGGGACAGAGTTTCAGCATGGAGGGGGTAGTGTATTGGGGTGGGGAGCGGACTCTCTATCAGGGTTGGGGGGCGGGGGAATGGGACTCTCTATCAGGGTTGGGGGGGACTCTATATCAGGGTGGTGGGGGGCGGGGACACACTCTAGGTGGGGGGGGGGGGGTGCAGTGGCGGGGGGAACTCTCTAACAGGGTGTCTCTGCGTGGTTCCAGGCCCAGCCTGAGGCCTGTGCGTTGTCCTGAGGAATTCCCCACAGCGTTACCTTCATTTCGATATCTCCTCGCAAATCCAGCTTGAAGCACCTGAACTCCTCCAGCACGGTCTTCGTCGCTGAGGACATGTGAATCTTCAAGGCTGGAGAGGAGGATACAGGACAGAGTGAGAGGAGCTGGCATTGCCCACATTGGGCACTGTGACCCCCATTACACTGGCTACTTAATCAAGGCTCCTTGCTGCTCTCCCCCTCAATCAGACACCTTTGGACACTAAGAAGCAATTTAGCGCGGCCAATACACCTAGCCAGCATATCTTTTGGACTATGGGAGGAAGCCAGAGCACCTGAGTAAACCCACACAGACATGGGGAGAGTGTGCAGACTCCCTCTACCTCTGATCGAGCCTGCACCAACAACAGTCCCACCCAAGTCCAATCACTGCGATAACCCTCCGAATCCTCCTGACACACTCAACCTGCACATCTTTAGACACTAAGGGGCAATTTATCATGGCCAATCCACCCTAACCTGCATATCTTTGGACACTAAGGGGCAATTTATCATGGCCAATCCACCTAACCTGCACATCTTTGGACACTAAGGGGCAATTTAGCATGGCCAATCCACCTAACCCACAGATCTTTGGATACTAAGGGACAATTTAGCATGGCCAATCTACCTAACCCGCAGATCTTCGGATACTAAGGGACAATTTAGCATGGTATTTGGACTGTGGGAGGAAACTGGAGCACCCGGAGGAAACTTATGCACACACGGCGAGAACGTGTAGACTCCACACAGACAGTAACCCAAGCCGGGAATCGAACCTGGGTCCCTGGCACTGTGAGGCAGTAGTGCTAATCACTGTGCCACTGTGCCGCACAATGTTTTGGCCTCAACTATTTTCTGTGGGAGTGAATTCCACACATTCCCCACCTTCTGGGTGAAGAAATTTCTCCTCACTTCAGTCCCAAAAAGTTTACCCTTTATCCTCAAACTATGACCCTCTAGTTCTAGAAACAGGGGCCACCCGGCGGAGGGGTCGCTGTGTTGGGTTGCATCTGACTGTACCTTCGCCGTTGGACTCCATGCGAGAGGCTGTGTTCACCGTATCCCCAAACAGGCAGTAACGAGGCATCTTTAAGCCAACCACGCCGGCACACACTGGTCCTATGGCAAGAAGAGGAGCGATGTGTGGGACTGCAGTATGGGGGTGGGTGGGGTGGGGTGATTGGAGAGACACAGCATTCGTAGAATCACTGGCTCAGAGAATCCCGACAGTGCAGAAAAAGCCCATTCGGCCCATCAAGTCTGCATGGAGCACAATCCCACCCAGGCCCTAACCCCATGCAGTTACCTTTCTTATTCCTGACACGAAGTGGCAATTTAGCATGGCCAATCCACCTACCCTACACATCTTTGGGCACTAAGGGACAATTTAGCATGGCCAATCCACCCTAACCTGCACATCTTTGGACACTAAGGGACAATTTAGCATGGCCAATCCACCCTAATCTGCACACCTTTGGACACTAAGGGACAATTTAGCACGGCCAATCCACCCAAACCTGCACACCTTTGGACACTAAGAAGCAATTTAGCGCGGCCAATACACCTAGCCAGCATATCTTTTGGACTATGGGAGGAAGCCAGAGCACCTGAGTAAACCCACACAGACATGGGGAGAGTGTGCAGACTCCCCACAGACAGTGACCCAAGCCGGGAATCAAACCTGGTTCCCTGGCGCTGTCAGGCAGCAGTGCCAACCCGCTGTGCCACCGTGCTGCCCACTATCTATTAGCCCTACTCCCCTGCTCCTGATTTACTGGAAACAGACCCCCCTGCCTCCCCATGGGATACGGGTCTTTATTTTACGGAAGCAGATCCCTGACCCTCCCTGCCGGAATCCCCTTCCATGGGACCCTGCTCCTTACTTCTGGGAGCAGCCCAACCCCCCGCCCCCTCTCTCCGGGACCCAGCTCCTTATTTCTGGGAGGAGCCCCCCCCACTCTCTCTGGGACCCTGCTCCTTATTTCTGGGAGCAGCCCCCCCACTCTCTCCAGGACCCTGCTCCTTATTTCTGGGAGCAGCCCCCCTCCTCCCCGGGACCCAGCTCCTTACCCGTGTGGATTCCGATCCTCAGCCGCAGTTGCTGGTCGGGCCGGTGACGGGTCTTGAAAGTTTTGACAGCTTCCAGCAGAGCCAGGGACATGCGGGCCACCTCCCGTGCGTGCAGCTTCCCGTTCCGCTCTGGCAATCCAGACACCACCATGTAGGCATCACCTATCGTCTCAACCTGGCAACGGCACAGAGAGAGAGAGTGTGAGGGGAGAGAGAGAGAGAGAGAGAGAGAGAGAGACACAGAGAGAGAGAGAAACAGAGAGAGTGTGAGAGAGAGTGAGAGACAGAGAGAGAGACAGAGAAAGAAACAGAGAGGGAGAGAGAGACAGAGAGAGAGAGAGAGAGACTGAGATAGGTAGATAGAGAGAATGAGGGGGGAGAGAGAGAGAGGCAGAGACAGAGAGAAAGAGTGTGTGAGAGAGAGTGAGAGGCAGAGAGAGAGAGAGACAGAGAGAGAAACAGAGAAGGAGAGAGAGAGAGACTGAGACAGATAGATAGAGAGAGTGAGGGGGGAGAGAGAGAGAGAGAGGGAGGATGGAGAGAGAGAAAAGAGTGTGAGAGAGAGAGCGGGATAGAGAGGGAGTGAGAGTGAGGACTGAGATAGAGAGGGAGAGGGATAGAAAGAGAGAGAGAGCGAGAGAGAGTATCTGACCATACAGAGAAGGGAAGAGGGAATATGGGGAGCAAGATAGACCAGGAGTCACCATAGAGATGGGGGAGAGAGCTGGAGAGCAAGGTGGAGGGAGCAAAGTGACGGAGAGAGTTACTGACAAAAGAAAAGTTGGGAGAGAGAGAGGAGAAGAGGGACAGAGGGAGAGAGAGGAGGGGGGAGGGGGGGACGTGGGGGGAGGATGGGGGAGTGGGGATGGTGGGGGGGACGGGGTGGGGGAGACGAGGGGGGGGAGGGGGGAGAGGGAGGGGGAAGGGGGAGAGGGAGGGGGGAGAGGGGTAGAGGGAGGGGGAGGGGGGAGAGG
Organism: Carcharhinus amblyrhynchos; assembly: GCF_965287045.1. NCBI lineage: Eukaryota > Metazoa > Chordata > Chondrichthyes > Carcharhiniformes > Carcharhinidae > Carcharhinus > Carcharhinus amblyrhynchos. Next base: position 467,238 of record NW_027649862.1, read on the forward strand.
GAGGCGTGGGGGGGAGAGGGAGGGGGAGAGGGGAGAAGGGAGAGGGGAGAGAGACAGAAAGATGGAGGGAGGATGGAAAGGATAGGGAGTGGGGGCTGGAGGGGGTTGGGTTTTACCTTGTAAACATCAAAGTTGTCGATAATGGCATCAAAACAGGTGTAGAGATCATTCAGCATTGTCACTACCTGCAGCGAATCAGAGGAAAGGTTACTGGCAGGTTCACCACCAAACCCTGACACATCCAGTGGGAGCGCGGTTCACCGGGCCGAGGGGTGGGGGGAGATGGGGTGGGGAAGGGGGAAGTGAGGGTGGGGGAGGAGGGAGAGGGATTGGGGCAAGAGGAACCAGGGTGGGGGGAGATGAGGAATGATGGGTGAGGGGAGGGAGAGGGATTAGGGGAAGAGGAACCAGGGTGGGGGGAGATGAGGAATGATGGGTGAGGGGAGGGAGAGGGATTGGGGGAATAGGAACCAGGGTGGGGGGAGATGAGGAATGATGGGTGGGGGGAGGGAGAGGGCGCTTGAAGGTGTACATGTGGATGTGGGGGGTCCTGGCAGAGAAGGAGCCATGGTGGGGGTCTCGATCCAGGACCAGGCCTCCCAATGGGTCCTCTCACTCTCCCTGGGGGATGGAAACCTGTCACCCATCTGTACCCAGTCAGGGATTCCAAGTTACTCGAACATCCCCCCCTCCCCCAACCTGCTGGACCCTCGACCACCCAGGGTTCGGTGTGCTAGAATGTAACCAGTGACAACTTTGCATTGGGTGGGATGTGGCCAATGGTAACAAGCTGTAAGAGTCAGCTGACCCAGTAAACCCTGGAACCAATCCCAGAAGATGTGATGACCAGCTGACTCATGATAAATAAGAACCTGTTTGGAATTGTGTTGAGCTGGGAGTGGCCCAGGACGAGGCCCCAGGTTTGGAGTAATGAAGTTTCTTTATTAAATCCTTCCCTTGATTGATTAGTTGGAGTGAGTTTTGTTGTGTGTTTATTGTCTATAATTGAAGAGTTAATTCTGAGAAAACACGGTGAGATACTGCGTTCTGAGGTTCAGTATAGGAGCAGTATTGGGCATCGCACTTCAGGAGCAATGAGGGACTGGACACTCCCGTGTCCGCTGACGGGCTGCTTACCTGCATTGGGGTGCTCTCCGCAGACATCGCTGTGAAGCCCACAATATCGCTAAAGTAGATGGTGACGCTGTCAAAGGCTTCAGCCTGGACCGTCTCTCCTCTCTTCAGCTGCTCTGCCACCGAGCTGGAGAGGAAAGGTCATGTCATCACCTCAGCTCCGGAATTCCTTCCCCAGACCTCTCCATCTCCCTCATAGAATCACTGAATCTCTACTGTGTAAAGGAGGCCACTCGCCCCATCGAGTCCACACTAAACACAATCCCACCCAGGCCCTATCCCCGTAATCTCATGCATTTACCCTAGCTAGTCTTCCTGACACTAAGGGGCAATTTAGCATGGCCAATCCACCCTAACCTGCACATCTTTGGACACTAAGGGACAATTTAGCATGGCCAATCCACCCTAACCTACACATCTTTGGACACTAAGGGACAATTTAGCATGGCCAATCCACCCTAACCTACACATCTTTGGACACTAAGGGACAATTTAGCACGGCCAATCCACCCTAACCTACACATCTTTGGACACTAAGGGGCAATTTAGCACGGCCAATCCACCCTAACCTACACATCTTTGGACACTAAGGGACAATTTAGCACGGCCAATCCACCCTAACCTACACATCTTTGGACACTAAGGGACAATTTAGCATGGCCAATCCACCCTAACCTACACATCTTTGGACACTAAGGGACAATTTAGCATGGCCAATCCACCCTAACCTGCACATCTTTGGACACTAAGGGACAATTTAGCACGGCCAATCCACCCTAACCTACACATCTTTGGACACTAAGGGACAATTTAGCACGGCCAATCCACCCTAACCTACACATCTTTGGACACTAAGGGACAATTTAGCATGGCCAATCCCCCTAACCTACACATCTTTGGACACTAAGGGACAATTTAGCACGGCCAATCCACCCTAACCAGCACATCTTTGGACACTAAGGGACAATTTAGCACGGCCAATCCACCCTAACCAGCACATCTTTGGACACTAAGGGGCAATTTAGCACGGCCAATCCACCCTAACCAGCACATCTTTGGACACTAAGGGACAATTTAGCACGGTCAATCCACCCTAACCTGCACATCTTTGAACAAAAAGAGACAACTTGGGCTGCGAATCGAACCCGGTCACTGGCACTGTGAGGCAGCAGTGCTAACCACTGTGCCAGTGTCTGAGCCAAAGTCCTTTTATTGTTGACAAAGTTGTATTGTAGGCTTTTTGTTCATTTTTAATCGGGGCCTAATGCACTTTGCTGGAGTTTACCACGTTTTTTGAAATGTTGATATGTGACTGTTGTTAGGTCAGGTGCTTTGAACAGTTTCTATTTTCTACATGGAGAAATCCAGAGTTGTGTTCAGTTTTAGTCAGAAGTTGTTGGATTCCATGCTGTAATGAACAGTTTGGTGTGTGTGTCTCTCTCTCTCTTTCTCATGAGTATTGGAAATTCTGCTGAATATGTTGGAAGCAGACTTTCTAACATCAATAGAGTGAAAATATTCCTGTTGGTAGTTTGCTAGCTAGAGGCAGAGGCTAGGGGGTGGCACAGTGGGTTAGTACTGCTGCCTCACAGCTTCAGGGACCAGAGTTCGATTCATGGTCTGGGTCACTGTCTGTGCAGAGTCTGCATGTTCTCCCCGTATCTGCATGGGTTTCCTTTGGGTGCTCTGATTTCCTCTCACAGTCCAAAAGACCTGCTGGCTAGGTGCATGGGGGGCTGCAGAAGGACTTGGACAGGTTTGGTGAGTGGGCAAAGAAGGGTCAGATGGAATACAATGTGGAAAAGTGTGAGGTGAGGCACTTTGGAAGGAGGAATGGAGGCGGAGACTATTTTCTAAATGGGGAAATGCTTCGGAAATCAGAAACACAAAGGGACTTGGGAATCACTAAGATTCTCTTAAGGTTAACGTGCAGGTTCAGTCAACAGTTAGGAAGGAAAATGCAATGTTAGCATTCATATCGAGAGGGCTTGAATACAAGAGCAGGGATGGACTTCTGAGGCTGTATAAGGCTCTGGTCAGACCCCATTTGGAGAATTGTGAGCAGTTTTGGGCCCCGTATCTAAGGAAGGATGTGCCGGGCCTTGGAAAGGGTCCAGAGGAGGTTCACAAGAATGATCCCTGGAATGAAGAGCTTGTCGTATGAGGAACGGGTTGAGGACTCTGGGTCTGTACTCATTGGAGTTTAGAAGGATGAGGGGGGATCTTGTTGAAACTTACAGGATACTGCGAGGCCCTGGATAGAGTGGACGTGGAGAGGATGTTTCCACTAGTAGGAAAAACTAGAACCAGAGGGTACAACCTCAGGCTAAAGGAACGATCCTTTAAAACAGAGATGAGGAGGAATTTCTTCAGCCAGAGAGTGGGGAATCTGTGGAACTCTTTGCCGCAGAGGAGGCCGGGTCACTGAGTGTCTTTAAGACAGAGATAGATAGGTTCCTGATTAATAAGGGGATCGGGGGTTATGGGGAAAAGGCAGGAGAATGGGGGATGAGAAAAATATCAGCCATGATTGAATGGGGGAGCAGACTCGATGGGCCAAGTGGCCTCATTCTATCCCTATGTCTTATGGTCTTATTGGCCGTGCTAAATTCTCCTTCAGTGCAGCCGAACAGGTGCCAGTGAGTGGCAACTAGGGAAATTTCACAGTAACTTCAATGCAATGTGAATATAAGCTGCCTTGTGATAAGTAAACAAATAAACTTTAGAGACAAGCAGTGGCTCTATCCGTGTCTTGAGGTGGGGCTGGGAGCTCCATGATGGGGGAGTCAGAGTTTCAATTCTCCTTCCAGAGGACTAATCCACAGCAGGTGTTGCAGAGCTGCAAAATCCAGTATCATGTGAGCATATTTGCTTTCAGTGCTCAGTCTGGGACAGGGTGGTGTATGTTTGCAAGAAGGTTTGTGTGGTTGGAACAGTACTGTTAGCTGATAAGGTTTATACAATATCAATGTTTATTTTTGCCTGTCTGTAATTTGGTAAATGTTACTGCTAATTTTCTTTCTATATGTCAACTGTCTTTGTAAATAACCCGTGTTTGATTAAAGCTCCCTAGTGGGTCATGTGAATCTAGTATTTAGATGTCCAGATCACCAACAACCTGTCCCGGTTCCCCTCATGCCGACACTATAGTTAAGAAAGCCCCACCAACGCCTCTACTTTCTCAGAAGACTAAGGAAATTTGACATGTCAGCTATGACTCTCATCAACTTTTACAGATGCCCCATAGAAAGCATTCTTTCTGGTTGTATCACAGCTTGGTCTGGGCTCCTGCTCTACCCAAGACCGCAAGGAACTACAAAAGGGTCATGAATGTAGCCCAATCCATCACACAAACCAGCCTCCCATCCATTGACTCTGTCTACACTTCCCGCTGCCTCAGGAAAAGCAGCCGGGATAATTAAGGACCGCCCCCCAGCACCCCAGACATTCTCTCTTCCACCTTCTTCCTTCAGGAAAAAGATACACAAGTCTGAGGTCCCGTACCGACCGACTCAAGAACAGCTTCTTTCCTGCTGCTGTCAGACTTTTGAATGGACCTACCTCGCATTAAGTTGATCTTTCTCTACACCCTCGCTGTGACTGTAACACTACATTCTGCACCCTCTCCTTTCCTTCTCTATGAACAGTATGCTTTGTCTGTACAGTGCGCAAGAAACAATACTTTTCACGGTATACTCATACACATGAGAATAATAAAACTAAATCGGTCATACAAAGAACAACAAAGAACAAAGAAAATTACAGAACAGGAACAGGCCCTTCGGCCCCCCAAACCTGCACCAACCACGCTGCCCTGACTGAACTGAAACCCCCTACCCTTCCGGGGACCATATCCCTCTATTCCCATCATATTCATGTATTTATCCAGACGTCCCGTAAAACTCACTATCGCATCTGCTTCCACTCCCTCCCCCGGCAATGTTTAACACAGGCTCCAGTGAGAATATCTGAAGCTAAAGATCTAATGCTTGTCCCAGCAAATTCAAAGTGATTTCATAAACCACCGTGGAATTTCTGACCTGGATTATAATAGTAATTAACATCCCATTAATGAGAAATAATAAATGAATCAATGGGTGGTGTCGGGGTGGGCGAACTGGTTACTCACTGCGGCAGGATCTGGTAGAGCAATGCCTCAGCTTTACGCTTCTCCTCCAGGTAAGCTTGCGTCCGGTCCTCCACCAGCTCCTCCAGGTTGTTGGCGTACTGTTCCATTCTCGACAGCAGGTTGTCCAGAATGTTGGAGCTGTTCTCCCTGAGGTGGGCAGATCAGGGAAGGGCAAACAGTCAGTGACAATAACAGGAAGGCAGGGCAGAGTCAGCCCGACTGGAGAGGGGGACGGCGAAAGAGGCCGGCCCCACTCTCCCACGGCTGTGAGTCTGGCCCTGGAGATGCCACTCTTTACCCAGTGATGCAGTGACTCAGATGGAGGGAAGGTGGAGAGTGACGACTGGAGGACTGCAGATCCTAATGAGGTAGGAAACAGCAAGGTGGGAGCAGGAGGTTAGTGAGGGGATAGGGAGACAGAGGTGGGTGTTGACAGAATGGAGGCAGACTGAGGTCAGTGTGAGGAAGGTGAGGTGATGCGTTCAGGAGCCGAGGGAGACAGTGAGACGTCAGGAAAGGTGAAGGGGCTGCGGTGGTTCAGGTGAACGGGAGGTTTGATAAACCGATTGGACCAGGAGAACAACTACAGTGGAAAGGTGGACAGATCACTCCCCTTTACCAGAGCAGCCAGAGGTACAGGGCACAGCAAGTGATGCTGCAGGGCTACTGAGCTACTACGGACCACAGTGCGGCGCTCCCTCGGCACCGACCCTCCCACAGTGCGGCGCTCCCTCGGCACCGACCCTCCCACAGTGCGGCGCTCCCTCGGCACCGACCCTCCCACAGTGCGGCGCTCCCTCGGCACCGACCTTCCCACAGTGCAGCGCTCCCTCGGCACCGACCCTCCCGCAGTGCGGCGCTCCCTCGGCACCGACCCTCCCGCAGTGCGGCGCTCCCTCGGCACCGACCTTCCCACAGTGCGGCGCTCCCTCGGCACCGACCCTCCCGCAGTGCGGCGCTCCCTCGGCACCGACCCTCCCGCAGTGCGGCGCTCCCTCGGCACCGACCCTCCCGCAGTGCGGCGCTCCCTCGGCACCGACCCTCCCGCAGTGCGGCGCTCCCTCGGCACCGACCCTCCCGCAGTGCGGCGCTCCCTCGGCACTGACCCTCCCGCAGTGCGGCGCTCCCTCAGCACCGACCCTCCCACAGTGCGGCGCTCCTTTGGTGCTCATGGTTGGCAGCCTTGCCTGTGTGATCCACTAACTGATACTGAAAGTCAGAATTTTGGATTGGACTGGGCATCTTCGGCATTGGGCTTTACAGAAAGATTCCTAAAATAGGAGAGTGGGTAAGGAAGGAGTTTGGAGTCGGGTCAGAGGGGGTGAGTTGTGGATGAAGCCAGGCTCCCTCACCCCCCCTGCTGTTGCCATGACCCACCTGTTGAACTTGCGAAGGAGGATCTTGATCTGGTTGAAGTCGGGTCTCTCCAGGATCTCCTCAGCCCAGCAGCGTTGCATGAGCACGCTCATCTCCTCTACCTGACAGCACAGGCCAGTGCTGGGCCGAAAGTGTGGCCATTGCACACTCTTCACCTTCTCAACGATCTCTGATAGAGAGAACAAACACCGTCAACCCGTACCCCAGTGAGAGTCAGTGTGTGTGGGACCCCAGTGAGAGTCAGTGTGTGTGGGACCCGTACCCCAGTGAGAGTCAGTGTGTGTGGGACCCGTACCCCAGTGAGAGTCAGTGTGTGTGGGACCCGTACCCCAGTGAGAGTCAGTGTGTGTGGGACCCCAGTGAGAGTCAGTGTGTGTGGGACCCCAGTGAGAGTCAGTGTGTGTGGGACCTGTACCCCAGTGAGAGTCAGTGTGTGTGGGACCCCAGTGAGAGTCAGTGTGTGTGGGACCTGTACCCCAGTGAGAGTCAGTGTGTGTGGGACCCCAGTGAGAGTCAGTGTGTGTAGGACCTGTACCCCAGTGAGAGTCAATGTGTGTGGAACCCGTACCCCAATGAGAGTCAGTGTGTGTGGGACCCGTACCCCAGTGAGGGTCAGTGTGTGTGGGACCCGTACCCCAGTGAGAGTCAGTGTGTGTGAATCATACCCCAGTGAGAGTCAGTGTGTGTGGGACCCATACCCCAGTGAGAGTCAGTGTGTGTGGGACCCCAGTGAGAGTCAGTGTGTGTGGGACCCGTACCCCAGTGAGAGTCAATGTGTGTGGAACCCGTACCCCAGTGAGAGTCAGTGTGTGTGGGACCCGTACCCCAGTGAGAGTCAGTGTGTGTGGGACCCGTACCCCAGTGAGAGTCAGTGTGTGTGGGACCCGTACCCCAGTGAGAGTCAGTGTGTGTGGGACCCCAGTGAGAGTCAGTGTGTGTGGGACCCGTACCCCAGTGAGAGTCAGTGTGTGTGGGACCCGTACCCCAGTGAGAGTCAGTGTGTGTGGGACCCGTACCCCAGTGAGAGTCAGTGTGTGTGGGACCCCAGTGAGAGTCAATGTGTGTGGAACCGTACCCCAGTGAGAGTCAGTGTGTGTGGGACCCGTACCCCAGTGAGAGTCAGTGTGTGTGGAACCGTACCCCAGTGAGAGTCAGTGTGTGTGGGACCCGTACCCCAGTGAGAGTCAGTGTGTGTGGAACCCGTACCCCAGTGAGAGTCAGTGTGTGTGGGACCCGTGCCATTTCTTTGATGGCTGCTCACCAAGGGGTTGGGAGTGCCAGGGCTCGTTGGGCCGAAGGGCCTGTTTCCCGTGCTGGGTTGTTCTTTGTTCTTTAAAAAGAATTCAACCATAAAACAATAGGAAAGTAATTTCTGAGTCAACTCATTTCCAAACCTATTTTCTGCAACAATTGACAATTTATGTGAATTGTTTTGGTGAGGTTCCATTACCTCCAGAGACACACTATTTTCTTCTTTATATTTGCTGCTGTCAGATGTGTTTTTATATTTTAAATTGCTGCTCTTTCCCTCTCAAAGGGGCAATGCAGCTTCTCAGTCAAAGTGAGATGTCCCCAGCAACACCCAATGTACACAGCGAGAACAGGGGATTTGTCAAATACTTCTATTTATTTCATACAATCTCTGCAGTGCAGAATGAGACCATTCGGCCCATCACCAATCCCACCCAGGGCATATCCTTATAATCCCACGTATTAACCCTGCTAATCCCCCGACACTGAGGGACAATTTAGCATGGCCAATCCACCTAACCAGCACATCTTTGGACACTAAGGGGCAACTTAGCATGGCCAATCCACCTAACCTGCACATCTTTGGACACTGAGGGACAATTCAGCATGGCCAATCGACCCAATCCACATATTTTTTAACACTAAGGGGAATTTAACATGGCCAATCCACCTAGTGTGTCGACCTTTGGACACTAAGGAGTAATTTAGCATGGCCAACCCACCTAACTTGCACGTCTTTGGAGCGTGGGAGGAAACCGGAGCATCCGGAGGAAACCCACACAGACAAGGGGAGAACATACAAATGCCACAGACAGTGCCCAGAGGCTGGAACGGAACCCGGGTCTCTAGTGCTGTAAGGCAGCGGTGCTAACCACTATGCCATAATAATGCAGGCCCTGAAGCCTTGGTTGATTATTGCAAAAACCAATCTGGTATGGGCTCCTGCTCTGCCCAAGACCACAAGGAACTACAAAAGGGTCATGAATGTAGCCCAATCCATCACGCAAACCAGCCTCCCATCCACTGACTCCATCTACACTTCCCGCTGCCTCGGGAAAAACAGCCAGCATAATCAAGGACCCCCATGCACCCCGGACATTCTCTCTTCCACCTTCTTCTATCGGGAAAAAGATATAAAAGTCTGTGGTCACATATCTACCGACTCAAGAACAGCTTCTTCCCTGCTGCTGTCAGACTTTTGAATGGACTTACCTCGCATTAAGTTGATCTTTCTCTGCACCCTAGCTATGACTAACACTACATTCTGCACTCTCTCCTTTCCTTCTCTATGAATGGTATGCTTTGTCTGTATAGCGCACCAGAAACAATACTTCTCATTGTATCCCAATACATGTGACAATAATAAATCAAATCAAACCAAACTGTACCGACCTGAAGTGGCCCGAGCAAGACATTTAGTTCAAGGATATGCAATGGTCTGGATGTATTGTTGCTGGATTATTAATCCAGAAACTCAGCTAATGTTCTGGGGGACCCGGGTTCGAATCCCACCACGGCAGACGGTGGAATTTGAATTCAATAAAAAATATCTGGGATTAAGAATCTACTGATGACCCATTGTCAGAAAAACCCATCTGGTTCCCTTTAGGGAAGGAAATCTGCCGTCCTTACCCCGGTCTGGCCTACATGTGACTCCAGAGCCACAGCAATGTGAGTGACTCTCGACTGCCCCTCCAAGGGCAACTAGGGATGGGTAATAAATACTGGTCCAGCCAGCAACACCCATGCCCCAGGAAGGAATAAAAACAAAACTGCAGAATTCGCCGACTGTATCTGCACTGTGTGGCCCAAAGGGCAGTGTGGCTAATGATGCCTTTTGCCTGGATGGCTGATAGCTCATCCGACAGGGGGTCTCCTCACTACCTCATTCCAAAGCTGCGATTCTACACTTTGGGTGCTTCTCAGTAACCACTTCGTTAACACGGCCTTACCCTTGGGACTGAGATCTTGCCCTTCGATGTAGAAGGGTCCATTCCGCAGCGCTATCTCTTGCAGGATGATTCCAAAGCTGTACACATCCCCCTTCTGAGTTCCAGTCGCAGGACTCTCCATCCTCAGAATCTCTGGGGCAGTCCACAGTTTCTCTGTCACAGGAAGTGGGAAATCAGCTCACGGATAAAATCCCTTGGGAAGGCTGTCTGCACCCTCCCGCACTCTCCCCCACTCCCCCCGCAGGAGCGAGTCCCACATTCTCCCCCCCGCGGGAGCGAGTCCCACGTTCTCCCCACCCATGGGAGCGAGTCCCACATTCTCCCCACCCATGGGAGCGAGTCCCACATTCTCCCCACCATGGGAGCGAGTCCCACATTCTCCCCCCCGCGGGAGTGAGTCCCACATTCTCCCCCCCATGGGAGCGAGTCCCACATTCTCCCCTCCCGCAGGAGCGAGTCCCACATTCTCCCCCCCGCGGGAGTGAGTCCCACATTCTCCCCCCCATGGGAGCGAGTCCCACATTCTCCCCTCCCGCAGGAGCGAGTCCCACATTCTCCCCTCCCGCAGGAGCGAGTCCCACATTCTCCTCCCCATGGGAGTGAGTCCCACATTCTCCCCCCCATGGGAGCGAGTCCCACATTCTCCCCCCCGTGGGAGCGAGTCCCACATTCTCCCCACCGCGGCAGCGAGTCCCACATTCTCCCCACCGTGGGAGCGAGTCCCACCTTCTCCCCACCCATGGGAGCGAGTCCCACCTTCTCCCCACCCATGGGAGCGAGTCCCACATTCTCCCCACCGCGGGAGCGAGTCCCACATTCTCCCCCCCGCGGGAGCGAGTCCCACCTTCTCCCCACCCATGGGAGCGAGTCCCACCTTCTCCCCACCCATGGGAGCGAGTCCCACATTCTCCCCACCGTGGGAGCGAGTCCCACCTTCTCCCCACCCATGGGAGCGAGTCCCACCTTCTCCCCACCCATGGGAGCGAGTCCCACATTCTCCCCCCCGCGGGAGCGAGTCCCACCTTCTCCCCACCCATGGGAGCGAGTCCCACATTCTCCCCACCATGGGAGCGAGTCCCACATTCTCCCCACCATGGGAGCGAGTCCCACATTCTCCCCCCGCGGGAGTGAGTCCCACATTCTCCCCCCCGCGGGAGCGAGTCCCACATTCTCCCCACCGCGGGAGCGAGTCCCACATTCTCCCCCCCGCGGGAGCGAGTCCCACACTCTCCCCACCCATGGGAGCGAGTCCCACATTCTCCCCCCGCGGCAGTGAGTCCCACATTCTCCCCACCGCGGGAGCGAGTCCCACATTCTCCCCACCCATGGGAGCGAGTCCCACATTCTCCCCACCCATGGGAGCGAGTCCCACATTCTCCCCCCCATGGGAGCGAGTCCCACATTCTCCCCACCGCGGGAGCGAGTCCCACATTCTCCCCACCCATGGGAGTGAGTCCCACATTCTCCCCACCCATGGGAGTGAGTCCCACATTCTCCCCCCCATGGGAGCGAGTCCCACATTCTCCCCCCCATGGGAGCGAGTCCCACATTCTCCCCCCCATGGGAGCGAGTCCCACATTCTCCCCACCGCGGGAGCGAGTCCCACATTCTCCCCACCCATGGGAGCGAGTCCCACATTCTCCCCACCCATGGGAGCGAGTCCCACATTCTCCCCACCCATGGGAGCGAGTCCCACATTCTCCCCACCCATGGGAGCAAGTCCCACATTCTCCCCCCCATGGGAGCGAGTCCCACATTCTCCCCCCCATGGGAGCGAGTCCCACATTCTCCCCCCCGCGGGAGTGAGTCCCACACTCTCCCCACCATGGGAGCGAGTCCCACATTCTCCCCCCCGCAGGAGTGAGTCCCACATTCTCCCCCCGCGGCAGTGAGTCCCACATTCTCCCCACCATGGGAGCAAGTCCCACATTCTCCCCACCATGGGAGCAAGTCCCACATTCTCCCCCCCCGCAGGAGCGAGTCCCACATTCTCCCCTCCCGCAGGAGCGAGTCCCACATTCTGCCCCCGCGGGAGCGGGTTCCACATTCTCCCCACCATGGGAGCAAGTCCCACGTTCTCCCCCCCCCGCAGGAGTGAGTCCCACATTCTCCCCCCCGCGGCAGTGAGTCCCACATTCTCCCCCCCATGGGAGCAAGTCCCACATTCTCCCCCCCATGGGAGCGAGTCCCACATTCTCCCCACCATGGGAGTGAGTCCCACATTCTCCCCACCATGGGAGCGAGTCCCACATTCTCCCCACCGCGGGAGCAAGTCCCACGTTCTCCCCCCCCGCAGGAGTGAGTCCCACATTCTCCCCCCGCGGCAGTGAGTCCCACATTCTCCCCACCCATGGGAGCAAGTCCCACATTCTCCCCTCCCGCAGGAGCGAGTCCCACATTCTGCCCCCGCGGGAGCGGGTTCCACATTCTCCCCTCCCGTGGGAGTGAGTCCCACATTCTCCCCGCCGCAGGAGCGAGTCCCACGTTCTCCCCATCCATGGGAGCGAGTCCCACATTCTCCCCCCCCGCAGGAGTGAGTCCCACATTCTGCCCCTGCGGGAGCGGGTTCCACATTCTGCCCCCGCAGGAGCGGGTTCCACATTCTCCCCCCCGCGGGAGTGAGTCCCACATTCTCCCCACCGTGGGAGCGAGTCCCACGTTCTCCCCCTGTGGGAGCGAGTCCCACGTTCTCCCCCTGTGGGAGCGAGTCCCACGTTCTCCCCCTGTGGGAGCGAGTCCCACGTTCTCCCCCTGTGGGAGCGAGTCCCACGTTCTCCCCCTGTGGGAGCGAGTCCCACGTTCTCCCCCTGTGGGAGCGAGTCCCACGTTCTCCCCCTGTGGGAGCGAGTCCCACGTTCTCCCCCTGTGGGAGCGAGTCCCACGTTCTCCCCCTGTGGGAGCGAGTCCCACGTTCTCCCCCTGTGGGAGCGAGTCCCACGTTCTCCCCCACTCTCTGGGTGAACAATTTTCTCCATGATTCCCATTCTGGGTTTTCCAACACATGGTCAGTCTCCTCAGTTTGATGGCAATCGAAGAGTTAAGGGTGAACATGATGGGTACTGATGTGGAATCCTTCATGCACCCCATCCGCCCCCATGTCAGCACTCTGAATAATAGCTGAACGTGGGTCATTAAGTGACGCACTTGTATACATAAGGTGCTGGTCTTCTGAATGTGACGAGGATCTGAAACTGGTCAGCCCGTAATCGGTGATCTTCAGGACAAATCGACTGTCTACCACACAGTTGGAGGACTTGAGGTTTCCGTGGCAACCGATCACACTGTTGTGCAAAAATGCCATACCCTGTGGAGGAGGAGGTGGGAGAGACGGTGGAATCAGGCAGGCGAAGAGGGCAACAGAGACAATCAGTCCCAAGCATGCTTACACACAGAGCAGAAAAAACAAAGTCAACATACCTCCCTAGCAGCCATCTCACTCAATATCCCAGCGAGGAGATGGTGGGGGGGTGGGGTTGGAAGCACATCTTTCAACCCCCCACCCCACCATTCCTCACTCTCTCACTCTGTACTGTCTCTTCTTCTGAGGCGAGCGCTCTAGCCTCTGTACTCTGGTTGAGTGTATTGCCCAAGCTAAATTGTCTCTTAGTGTCCAAAGATGTGTAGGTTAGGGTGGATTGGCCATGCTAAATTGTCCCTTAGTGTCCAAAGATGTGCAGGTTAGGGGGGATTGGCCATGCTAAATTGTCCCTTAGTGTCCAAAGATGTGCAGGTTAGGGTGGATTGGCCATGCTAAATTGCTCCTTAGTGTCCAAAGATGTACAGGTTAGGTGGATTGGGCATGCTAAATTACCCCTTAGTGTCTAAAGGTGTACAAGTTAGTTGGATTGGCCATGCTAACTTGCCCCTTAGAGTCAAAGATGTGTAGGTCAGGTGGATAAGAGCTCTGTTCTTCAATGTCATTCAGTCTTCATAGACCTCATTGCCCAGTATCCTGCAGATTTTGCTTTGCTGCATTGAGCGCTCATGGAGGACATATCACCGGGGCCTTAGTGTCAGAGATCCTTGGGTACCAGCAGCCTTGGGCACACTGAATCGACTCTTAACACAAACAGTGGTGGACACCATGCATCCAATGCAAGGTCTTTAATTACTTGTGAGCAAGGAGAACTGCCCCCACTCCGGTCTCCATTGAAATGGCTGGAGTCATTCTGACCTTATAGAGAAACGGTTTTGCAGTTATAGTCAATTACAGCAAATCAGGAACAAGAGATTTTTCCGATCTTTCATAGAGGTACAGGTTCTCCAATTAAATCCTGGCTTTTCGCCCTTCCTCATTCGATGAAAAATTGACTTCTGCCACTCTTCCATTTAGAGTCATAGAGTCGTAGAGGTTTACAGCATGGAATCAGGCCCTTCGGCCCAACCTGTCCATGCCACCCTTTTTTTTAAACCCCTAAGCTTGTCCCAATTGCCTGCATTTGGCCCATATCCCTCTATACCATCATACCCATGTAACTTTGCATAGCATAATCCCCATATCTTGCTTTTGGTACTTGTTATGGAAAAAATCTGGTCTTGTTCACCCTCCAGTGAAGATGAAGAAACAGAATGTTTTGAGGCCAAGGCAAGATAAGATCAGTCTAAAGCAAACAGACTCCCTTCAAGGTCTGTAACTAATAACATTCTCACGAGCTGTCAGAGAGAAGGCATGGTTTTTTTTTTAACCTGAGCATTTTAACTTCCACAATACCTTAACAATATCATTGATTAATGAGTATCGAAACATCCAGTCCAGGGTGATGCTCTCATTCTCCAAGATGTCCTGAAAAGAAAAGACAAAGAGATAGCCATCATGAGGAGATCGAGTATGAGGTACACATGTGTCAATGAGCCAACTGTGGCCCGGCACACCACAATAAATGCCAAATAACACCAGAATGGATTCCATGGATTTTGCAAGAACCCACCCAGACCTCTGTGGACTGTCAACCAATCTCACTGGAACACACAGGTGGGTTTCCAAACTTCACCTTTGAAGATCTCACCTTGGGATCCAGATTAAAGTTTATTTATTATTGTCCGATTCCCGGCTTGGGTCACTGTTTGTGTGGAGTTTGCATGTTCTCCCTGTGTCTGCATGGTTTCTTCCAAGTGCTCTGGTTTCCTCCCACAGTCCAAAAATGTACGAATTAAGTGCAATGGCTGCACTAAATTGTCCCTTAGTGTCCAAAGATGTGCAGGTTAGGTGGATTGGCCATGCTAAATTGTCCCTTAGTGTCCAAAGATGTGTAGGTTAGGGTGGATTGGCCATGCTAAATTGTCCCTTAGTGTCCAAAGATGTGCAGGTTAGGTGGATTGGCCATGCTAAATTGTCCCTTAGTGTCCAAAGATGTGTGGGTTAGGGTGGATTGGCCATGCTAAATTGTCCCTTAGTGTCCAAAGATGTGCAGGTTAGGGTGGATTGGCCATGCTAAATTGTCCCTTAGTATCCAAAGATGTGCAGGTTAGGTGGATTGGCCATGCTAAATTGTCCCTTAGTGTCCAAAGATGTGCAGGTTAGGGTGGATTGGCCATGCTAAATTGTCCCTTAGCATCCAAAGATGTGCAGGTTAGGTGGATTGGCCATGCTAAATTGTCCCTTAGTGTCCAAAGATGTGCAGGTTAGGTGGATTGGCCATGCTAAATTGTCCCTTATTGTCCAAAGATGTGCAGGTTAGGGGGATTGGCCCTGCTAAATTGCCCCTTAGTGTCCAAAGATGTGCGGGTTAGGGGGATTGGCCCTGCTAAATTGCCCCTTAGTGTCCAAAGATGTGCAGGTTAGGGTGGATTGGCCATGCTAAATTGTCCCTTAGCATCCAAAGATGTGCAGGTTAGGTGGATTGGCCATGCTAAATTGTCCCTTAGTGTCCAAAGATGTGCAGGTTAGGTGGATTGGCCATGCTAAATTGTCCCTTATTGTCCAAAGATGTGCAGGTTAGGGGGATTGGCCCTGCTAAATTGCCCCTTAGTGTCAGGGGGACTAACTAGGATAAATAAGTGGGGGTACAGAGGTCGGGCCTGGATGGGATTATAATCGGTGTAGACCCAATGGGCCAAATGGCCTCCTTCTGCACTGTAGGGGTTCTATGATTTCTGTGATAGGTGACCAAAAAGTTTGGTCAAAGAGGTCAGATTTAGCTTATTTATTAGTGTCACAAGTCAGCTTTCATTAACACTGCAATGAAGTTACTGTGAAATTCCCCTAGTCACCACACTCCTGTTCAGGTACACTGAGGGAGAATTTAGCACAGCCAATACACCCTAACACGTCTTTCGGAGGAAACCAGAGCACCTGGAGGAAACCCCACACAGACATGGGGAGAATGTGCAGACTCCATATAGGCAGTGACCCAAGCTGGGAATTGAATCCGGGTCCCTGGCACTGAGAGACAGCAACGCTAACCCACTATGCCGCCGTGCCGTCCTCTTTGGAAGTTACTCCAATGCAGACAGCCTACCTGGCAAGGTTTCAGATGCGTATTGAATGAATGGAACAGCACGAGATCTCCCCCCGCCCATCCTTGCCCCGATTCCACTACCCCTCCTCTCCTAGTAGACATCACTCTCACTTCCCTCCCCACCATCAAACCTAGGCTTCTGAGTGAAAGATTCCTCCCTTGGGTCTCATACCTGTAAGCTCCCTCGGGGACAGTACTCTGTAATGATGCAGATGTTCGGGGGCTCGATGCTTGCCCCTATGAAGCGTGTCAGATGTTCGTTTTGTACATCTCTCATCTGCGGAGTGAGAGCAAGGGAGAGTCAGAGAGAAATGTAGCCACACGGGCGGCTAGACTTAGGAACTGGCTTCAGATTGTGTCCCACACTCATCAACCTTAAAGAAAATGGAGTCCAATCTGCCAATCACTGCATTCTAATGATAAGACAAAATGTCGACTGACCAAAAAGGCTGATATTTCTGACAGATAGATTCCCTCTGTTTAGAATCCCAATGGATCCAAATCCCTTCCCGTTCACTCCCATTGTACACAATCCCAATGGATCAAACCCTTTCCCGTTCACTCCCATTGTACACAATCCCAATGGATCAAAACCCCTTCCCATTCAGTCCCATTCTACACAATCCCAATGGATCCAAACCCTTTCCCATTCAGTTCCATTGTACACAATCCCAATGGATCCAAACCCTTTCCCATTCAGTTGCATTGTACACAATCCCAATGGATCCAAACCCTTTCCCATTCACTCCCATTGTACACAATCCCAATGGATCAAACCCTTTCCCATTCACTCCCATTGTACACAATCCCAATGGATCAAACCCTTTCCCATTCACTCCCATTGTACACAATCCCAATGGATCAAACCCTTTCCCATTCACTCCCATTGTACACAATCCCAATGGATCCAAACCCTTTCCCATTCACTCCCACTGTATACAATCCTAATGGATCAACAATCTCAACCACACCAAGACCTCTACTTTCTCTGAAGATGAAGGAAATTTGGCATGTCAGCTACGACTCTCACCAACTTTTACAGATGCACCACAGAAAGCATTTTTTCTGGTTGTATCACAGCTTGGTCTGGGCTCCTGCTCTGTCCAAGACCGCAAGGAACTACAAAAGGTCGTGAATGTAGCCCAATCCGTCACGCAAACCATCCATTGACTCTGTCTACGCTTCCTGCTGCCTCGGGAAAAGCAGCCGGCATAATTCAGGACCCCACACACCCCAGATATTCTCTCTTCCACCTTCTTCCATCGGGAAAAAGATATAAAAGTCTGAGGTCACGTACCAAGCAACTCAAGAACAGCATTAACTGAGGTTTTCTGAATGACCAGCCCAGTGACAATACCATGACCCAGAACTGGGGCATAGAATAAAGGCAAAAAGAAAGCATGACCACGGAAGGAAAAAGAGAGAGATGGACATGGGAGCGAGGAAGATGGAACATACATGTTTCAGCTCGAAGAGGACATTGCGAGTCAACTCCACTCTCTTCCGGTTGATGTGTTTAATGGCCACAATGTTCCCCTGAGGGCAGAGAAAGGGGGGAAGGACGAAGAAGAGGAACAGTTTGATTAACACAAATTGGGAGCCCATTCCCATAACAGATATCATCATCACATGGGGATCATCATATAGAAACTATAGCAATGAAACCAGTCATTCCACCCATCTGGACTATACTAGTCCATCTGAATCTTCCACTGCTACACCTCACAACATCAACACATCTTCTATCCCTCTTTCCCTCATGTGTTTACCCAGCTTCCCCCTTAATTACATGTCTGCCATTGGCCTCCATCACTCGCCCTGGGAGTGAGTCCCACCTTCTCCACCACACCCCCTGAGAGCGAGTTAGACATTCTTCTCCACTCCCACTGGGAGCGAGTCCCACATTCTCCCCCACTCCCCCATGGGAGCGAGTCCCACATTCTCCCCCCACTCCCCCTGTGGCAGCGAGTCCCACATTCTCCCCCCACTCCCCCCGTGGGAGCAAGTCCCACATTCTCCTCCACTCCCCTGTGGGAGTGAGCCCCCACATTCTTCCGACTTCCTCCGTGGAGCGAGTCCCACATTATCTCTCACTAACGCTGTGGAAGCAAGTCTCACATTCTCCCACTTCCCCCGTGGGAGCAAGTCCCACATTCTCCCCCACTCCCTGTGGTACTGAGTCCCAAGTTCTCCCACATCCCCCCTCCCCACCACCACCACCACCACCCCCCCCCCCCCGCCCCCCGCCCCCCAGTAGCGAGTGAACATTGGACACAATCCCAATGCGCCGAAACCCCTTCCCATTCACTCCCATTGTACACAATCCCAATGGACCCAAACCCCCTTCCCGTTCACTCCCATTGTACACAATCCCAATGGACCTAAACCCCTTCCCATTCACGCCCATTGTACACAATCCCAATGGACCAAAACCCTTCCCATTGGAATTGCATACACAGACGTTAAAATAAACTGCGGATCTTGTTGACAGTAAGGTTTTATAACATGATGTTAAGTTTGTCACCTTGTAGTAAGCAGTTTTGGCGTACACTTGGAAATGTCCTTCATTGGTCACCAAAGATCCATAGTTTGAACCATGCTGGAAGGGAATACAATGTCATCATCAACTAGAATCTCCTTAAAAGTGTTCTCACTCTCTCTGACTGAGGAACCAAAAGGGGCAGCCATTCACCATGGGAAGGACCGCCTTTCGCTGAAAAATGTACTGGCTGTTCATGGTAGAATAGGACCACTAAAAGGAACTGTGAATACAGAGTAAAGCTCCATCTACACTGTCCCCATCAAACAGTCCCAGGACAGGTACAGCACGGGGTTAGATACAGAGTAAAGCTCCCTCTACACTGTCCCCCATCAAACACTCCCAGGACAGGTACAGCATGGGGTTAGATACAGAGTAAAGCTCCCTCTACACTGTCCCCCCATCAAACACTCCCAGGACAGGTACAGCACAGGGTTAGATACAGAGTAAAGCTCCCTCTACACTGTCCCCCCATCAAACACTCCCAGGACAGGTACAGCACGGGGTTAGATACAGAGTAAAGCTCCCTCTACACTATCCCCCCATCAAACACTCCCAGGACAGGTGCAGCACAGGGTTAGATACAGAGTAAAGCTCCCTCTACACTGTCCCCCCATCAAACACTCCCAGGACAGGTGCAGCACAGGGTTAGATACAGAGTAAAGCTTCCTCTACACTGTCCCCCCCATCAAACACTCCCAGGACAGGTACAGCACAGGGTTAGATACAGAGTAAAGCTCCCTCTACACTGTCCCCCCCATCAAACACTCCCAGGACAGGTACAGCACGGGGTTAGATACAGAGTAAAGCTCCCTCTACACTGTCCCCCCATCAAACACTCCCGGGACAGGTACAGCATGGGGTTAGATATAGAGTAAAGCTCCCTCTACACTGTCCCCCCATCAAACACTCCCAGGACAGGTACAGAACGGGGTTACACACACAGACAGCAGAGGGAGGCTGGCCCTCTTACCAAGGACAGGGTCAGCTTGCTGCCTGCACTCCTCAGGTTCTTGTCCAGGTTGCTGAGTTGGATGTCCTCCCACCGGATCCGCCAAAGCCTCGCTGGCCAGCTCCTTCTCCAGTTTAAACTTCCTGCAAAAGGGTGAAAGTATAGGAGAGGTTGGAGCAGGACTGGTTTGCAGTGCCCCTCACACCCACCCTGCTGATCAATGCAATCATCTCCGACTTCAGGACTAATCCCACCCCGAGGCTTGCACTGATTCCTTCAGACTCCAAACAAAACATCTCTCAATATCAACTTTGACTGTATTCACAGTGGGTTAAAAAATGAATAACAACAGTTCTGGGGGACCTGGGTTTGAATCCAACCCATGGCAGACTGTGGAATTTGAATTCAATTTAAAAAAATCCTCTGCACCCTCTCCAAAGCCTCCACATCCTTCCTGTAAACGTGGCAACCAGAATTGAACGTAATGTTCTTAAGTGCGGCCTAACCAAAGTTTTATAAAACTGCAACATTCTGATTCTTGTATTCAATGCCCCGACCAATAAAGCAGTATGCCTTCTTTACCACCCTATCTACTTGTGTGGTCACTTTCAGGGAGCTATGAACTTGAACCCCAGGATCCCTCTGAACATCAGGGGTGTTTGGGGTCCTGTATCTGTATCTGTATATTCACCCTTAACATTTGATCTCCCAAACTGCAGCCCCTCACACTTGCTGGGATTAAACTCCATTTCTCCACCCCTATCTACAGCTGATCATCCATTTTGGTCAGAATAACAGCAAAATGGACTATAATTTAAATGGTAAAAAATTGCAGCATGCTGCTGTGCAGAGGGACCTGGATGTCCTTATCCAGGAATCTCAAGGAGTTGGTTTGCAGAAGCAGCAGGTAATGAAGAAGGAAAATGGAATTTTGTCCTTCATTGCCAGAGGGATGGAGTTTAAAAACAGCGAGGTTATGTTGCAGCTGTATAAGGTGCTGGTGAGGCCACACCTGGAGTTACTGTGTACAGTTTTGGTCTCCTTACTTGAGAAAGGATATACTGACACTGGAGGGGGTGCAGAGGAGATTCACTAGGTTGATTCCTGAGTTGAGAGGGTTGGTTTATGAGGAGAGACTGAGTGGACTGGGGCAAGACTCATTGGAATTCAGAAGAATGAGGGGAGATCTTATAGAAACATATAAGATTATGAAGGGAATAGATAAGATAGAAGCAGGGAAGTTGTTTCCACTGGCGGGTGAAACTAGAACTAGGGGGCATGGTCTCAAAATAAGGGGGAGCAGATTTCGGACTGAGTTGAGGAGGAACTTCTTCACACAAAGGGTTGTGAATCTGTGGAATTCCCTGCCCAGTTGAGGCTCCCTCATTGAATGTTTTTAAGGCAAGGATAGATAGATTTTTGAACAGGAAAGGAATTAAGGGTTATAGTGAGCGGGCGGGTAAGTGGAGCTGAGTCCATGAAAAGATCAGCTATGATCTTATTGAATGGCGGAGCAGGCTTGAGGGGCCAGATGGCTGACTCCTGCTCCGAGTTCTCAGCCCGCTATATCCTTTGACAACCTTCTACTCTATCCACAACTCCACCTTATCTTTGTGTCATCTGTAAACTTACTCACAACACCCATCTACGTTTTCCCCCAAGTGGGGGTGAATCTGGAACCTTAACATCAAAACTGGGTGGCGGAAGCAGTTTCAGATTCACAGGTTGGTGAAAATCTGGTAAACTCATCCCCACACACACGGCTGTGTGGAACCAATTTAAATTTAGTCAGGCTGAAATCAAAAGATTTTTATTGGGTTGGATATTGAAGCACACCCCCAAGAACCCTCAGCAATCCGACAGCCGATTCTAGATAAAGTATCAACAGGTTTGAGTGTCAACTCGTCCTGTTCAAGCCTGCCGATTGTGTAGAATGACCGCACTGCCTCTGGGGGAGTGACGCAACTCCTCCCCCAACACCCCATCCCTCCCTGAATGCCTTCTGGAAGTACGTTTACCTGTAGATGAGAAAGGAGGTGATGGTTATGATGAGGAGAATCAAACTGACCACAATCGACAGGACCTCCAACATCGTAAATGCTCTTCCTGAGGAGAGAACAGAATCCCCGTCAGGAATAACCTGGGATTTGGTACAGCAGAACAGGATAATGGTCCGGTTTACGTGGGAACGGGGAGAGCTTTTTAAGCAACCAGAGTTACGTAGGGAAGAGGAGCTGGTGCGGCACAGTGGTACAGTAGTTAGCACTGCTGCCTCACGGTGCCAGGGACCGGGGTTCGATTCCCGGCTCGGGTCACTGTCTGTGCGGAGTTTGCGATTGTTACTGCAGCAGCATAATTGATCTTAATGGCTGGCATGTTTGCTTTAATCGGGACTAACGCAAAATTGTTATTTTAGTGTTTTCCCCTGGGGTTTTTCAGAGTGGGGCTTGATTAGGGTGACTGATGAGTAGGGTCATGTGACTGGGCAGGGCTAGACTCACAGACACAAACCCAGCACTGTTGCTATTTGGGATTTGTAGAGAGCAGAAATAGCTCTCTGTCTCTCTCTGGAGGTTAGAGACTGGGAGCAATTAGTTCTCTTCCTCTGAAGTTCTGCTGCTTCAAGGTTGATCTTTCCCTGGAACAGAAAGGTTAAAAGGCTGGAAATCTAGAGTTCAAATGGTAATATCTGTTTCCAGTGCTAATTGTTTCTGAAGTAGTTTGTCTGTCTATGGGGATATTGCTTAAATTGGAACTGTAGAGATGGATAGGTGCTAAGAATTATACTTTGTTATGTTTTTGCATTTTATTGGTTATGCTAATTCTTTTTGTCACATTCTAACTGTGTTGTTAAATAAAGTTTGTTTTGATGAAGGCTCCTGAGTGGGTTAAAGTTTTACAGGTTGTTTAATAGTCATCAGTAACGCTTGTATTAACACTGCAATGAAGTTACTGTGGAACTCTCCCAGTGGCCACATTCTGGTGCCTGTTTGGCTCAATGCACCCTAACCAGCACATCTTTTGGACTGTGGGAGGAAACCGGAGCACCCAGAGGAGCACCCAGAGGAAACCCACAGACACTGGGGAGGAATGCAGACTCCACACAGACAGTGACCCAAGCCGGGAATCGAACCCAGGTCCCTGGCAGTGTGAGGCAGCAGTGCTAACCACTGTGCTGCCATGCCACCCATCGAACCACTGTTGGAACAAAAAAACCTTATCCTCACACTCATGCTAAAGTCAAATAAAGTTGGAGTCTCGGCTAACTTCATAACAAACCATGGAGTTTCTGATCCGGTCCTCAACACATCCCATGTGGTGTCGGTACACCTGATTAGCTGTAAAGACTCTCATTCTAATCAGTATTCTGTAAACTGTGTGTGCCTTTATATACTCTGTTTGTGATCAGAACTCCCCGCTCACCTGACAAAGGAACAGTATTCCGAAAGCTAGTGGTGTTTACTACCAAATAAACCTGCTGGACTTTAACCTGGTGTTGTGACACTTCTTACTGTGTAGGTGCACCGCAGTGCTGTTAGGGAGGAAGTTGCAGGATTTTGACTCCAGCCACAGTGAAGGAATGACCGATATAGCAACATAGAAATGTAGAAGATAGGAGCAGGAGGAGGCCATTCAGCCCTTCGAGCCTGCTCCCGCCATTCACCACGATCATGGCTGATCTTCCAACTCAATAGCCCCATCCTACTTTCTCCCCTTTGATCCCATTCGCCCCAAGTGCTATATCCAGCTGCCTCTCCAATATATTGCAAGTCGGGTGGGAAGGGCAGAGTTGTGTCTCGTCCCACAGGCCGTTCGGTGCTCTGGATCGATACTGACCTTTCTGGCAGGCTGGTTTCTCATTCTCAAACCCACAGTGAGGAACATCCTTTGGCACGGCATTCCCAGGCAGTGAATCTCCACTCCAGCAACAGGCAGGATCCTTTTCATTGTCCCGTTGTAATGAGACACCACCTGAAGTGGCAGGGCAGAGGGAAAGGAAGGATAGATCATTGTTAACCTTGCAACAGACTCAGCACTGGCTTCAGGTGCCAGTGGCTCCTAGTCCCGTTCAAAAAACTGATATTACCACAGTGGCACTGAGGGGGCGTCGCACTGTGTGAGGGTGCACAGTGCGGCACTCCCTCAGCACCGACCCTCCCACAGTGCAGCGCTCCCTCAGCGCTGACCCTCCCACAGTGCGGCGCTCCCCCAGCGCTGACCCTCCCACAGTGCGGTGCTCCCTCAGCACCGACCCTCCCACAGTGCAGCGCTCCCTCAGCGCTGACCCTCCCACAGTGCAGCGCTCCCTCAGCACCGACCCTCCCACAGTGCAGCGCTCCCTCAGCGCTGACCCTCCCACAGTGCGGCGCTCCCTCAGCACTGACCCTCCGCAGTGCGGTGCTCCCTCAGCACCGATCCTCCCACAGTGCGGCGCTCCCTCGGCACCGACCCTCCCACAGTGCGGCGCTCCCTCAGCGCTGACTGTCTCACAGTGCGGCGCTCCCTCAGCACTGACCCTCCCACAGTGCGGCGCTCCCTCAGCGCTGACTGTCTCACAGTGCGGCACTCCCTCAGCACTGACCCTCCCGCAGTGCGGTGCTCCCTCAGCACCGATCCTCCCACAGTGCGGCGCTCCCTCAGCACCGATCCTCCCACAGTGCGGCACTCCCTCGGCACCGACCCTCCCACAGTGCGGCGCTCCCTCAGCACTGATCCTCCCACAGTGCGGCGCTCCCTCGGCACCGACCCTCCACAGTGCGGCGCTCCCTCGGCACCGACCCTCCCGCAGTGCGGCGCTCCCTCGGCACCGATCCTCCCACAGTGCGGCGCTCCCTCAGCACCGACCCTCCCACAGTGCGGCGCTCCCTCTGCACCGACCCTCCCACAGTGCGGCGCTCCCTTGGCACCGACCCTCCCACAGTGCGGCGCTCCCTCGGCACCGATCCTCCCACAGTGCGGCGTTCCCTCGGCAATGAAAGCGGATACAGTCATGACTTTTAAGGGGTGTCTGGACAAATCCATGAACAGGACGGGAATAGAGGGATATGGTCCTCAGAAGGGTAGGGGGTTTTAGTTCAGTCAGGGCAGCATGGTCGGTGCAGGCTTGGAGGGGCCGAAGGGCCTGTTCCTGTGCTGTAATTTTCTTTATTCTTCGATCTTTGCACCCCCAGACGGGTGTGGGGTAACCGCGAGAGTATGGATGGCAATTTGCTGACCTGGAATGTTCCGGACTCTGTGTCGGTCATGTCCCACAGCGAGTAGTCATTCTCCCGGTCTCCGTTCTCATCCATTTTCAGAAAGCCCGTCACCCCTATGGAAAATCAAATGGAAAATGTGTTTCCAGCAACTCTGCCGTTGGATCCAGCCCTCCCTCTCTCCATTTTCGCCAGCCTGACACACTACCTGTTCTACAACACCTCCCGCATTCTGAAACATTACCACCTCCAAGGACAAGGTGAGGTGCAGCAGACACATGGGGAACACCACCACCTGCAAGATCCCCACTCCCGAGCCACTCGCCATCCGACTTGGAAATTTCTCTCCTCTTGAGGGGGGCGCTGTCTGTACACTGGCTCGTGTCCCTCGGTCCCCTCTCTCAGGGAGATATCTGTACACTGACCGGCATCCCTCAGATCCCCCCCCAAGTGGGGGTATCTGTACCCTGATTGGTGTGCCACAGTCCCCTGTCGAGGGGGCTATCTGTACACTAAGTGCTCTCCTCCCTCTCAGTAGGTGCTCTCTCTCTCTCTCTCTTTCTCTCATGGGGGGGCAGGTGTTACCACTCATTTTTTTTTTACCATGGAAGGTTCTGTTCCACATCTGGCGTGTGATGGCTGCCCCATTCCTGGTGGTCCCACCAGCAGCGAGTGTCTCATTCAAAGCATGGGCGTAGAGCATGATTCCATCGTAGAACCCTCCTGCAATGTAATTCATCTGGAAGATTGAGAAGCTGAGGTTAGACTGAGTCTCAAACACCTGAAATGACCCTCCCACAGTGCGGCGCTCCCTCAGCACCGACCCTCCCGCAGTGCGACGTTCCCTCAGCACCGACCCTCCCACAGTGCGACGTTCCCTCAGCACCGACCCTCCCACAGTGCGACGTTCCCTCAGCACCGACCCTCCCGCAGTGCGGCACTCCCTCAGCACCGACCCTCCCACAGTGCGGCACTCCCTCGGCACTGACCCTCCTGCAACGCGGCGCTCCCTCGGCACTGACCTCCCGCAACGCGGCGCTCCCTCGGCACCGACCCTCCCGCAGTGCGGCGCTCCCCCGGCACTGACCCTCCCACAGTGCGGCGCTCCCTCAGCACCGACCCTCCCACAGTGCGGCGCTCCCCTCGGCACTGACCCTCCCACAGTGCGGCGCTCCCTCGGCACCGACCCTCCCACAGTGCGGCGCTCCCTGGCACCGACCCCCCCCACGGGCGCTCCCTCGGCACCGACCCTCCCACAGTGCGGCGCTCCCTCGGCACCGACCCTCCCCACAGTGCGGCGCTCCCTCAGCACCGACCCTCCCCACAGTGCGGCGCTCCCTCGGCACCGACCCTCCCCACAGTGCGGCGCTCCCTCAGCACTGACCCTCCCACAGTGCGGCGCTCCCTCAGCACTGATCCTCCCACAGTGCGGCGCTCCCTCAGCACTGACCCTCCCACAGTGCGGCGCTCCCTCAGCACCGACCCTCCCACAGTGCGGCGCTCCTCAGCACTGACCCTCCCACAGTGCGGCGCTCCCTCAGCACCGACCCTCCCACAGTGCGGCGCTCCCTCAGCACTGACCCTCCCGCAGTGTGGTGCTCCCTCAGCACTGACCCTCCCTCGATAGTGCACTTTCAGCCTGCGTTGAGGTTCTC
Organism: Carcharhinus amblyrhynchos; assembly: GCF_965287045.1. NCBI lineage: Eukaryota > Metazoa > Chordata > Chondrichthyes > Carcharhiniformes > Carcharhinidae > Carcharhinus > Carcharhinus amblyrhynchos. The sequence continues at coordinate 493,880 of NW_027649862.1, forward strand.
CCCTCCCTGGGTGGAACGATTGCCCTTTGGACTCTGAGGTGGCAGTGCAGCCTCCTGTGTTATGGTGACAGGAATGGGTAGACAGGAAAGCGTCTGTCTATGCACCACGCTGCTCCCACTACCCGAATCGACCACGACTCACCAGGCTATCCTTGATGGTGAAATTGAAGTATTGCAAAGTCCTTTAAATCCTGCACAAAGCGCCTGTATTCAGGATTGTCTGGTTCCCTGTATGTTATCACCATCACCGCCTGTGGGAGAGAGGAAAGTCTAACATGGACCACCTTGGCAAGCCAGACCCACATCACTCCAATAGGACAATTAATCAGTACTCATCAACAGGAATAGTGGGAAAATCCAATCGGAATTCAGGGGAACGTCTGCACCCGGGGGGAGAATGTAGGACTCGCTCCCACGGGGGGGGGGGGGGGGGGGGGGGGGAATGTGGGACTCACTCCCAGGGGAATTGCAGGAGGTGTTTTGTGGAAAGACATTTAAGGATGAAGCAGAATCGAAACCACAGAGACTTTACAGTGTAGGAGGCCCTTCGGTCCATCATGTTAGGTGGATTGGCCATGCTAAATTACCCCTTAGTGTCCAAAGATGTGCAGGTTAGGTGGATTGGCCATGCTAAATTACCCCTTAGTGTCTAAAGATGTGCAGGTTAGGTGGATTGGCCATGCTAAATTGCCCCTTAATGTCCAAAGATGTGTAGGTTAGGGGGATTAGCGGGGTAAATGCATACAGTTAGTGGGATACTGCCTACATAACGTGTCATATTGGAGAGTTGGTGTGGATATGATGGGCCAAATGGCCTTGTTCGGCACTGCAGGGCTTGTATACTCAGGTATGGGGCAGATACCCGCCCCCACTCCACATCTATACCCCTGACCCCTCCTCCCTCTACCCCCCCAACCCCATGCCCCTGCCCCCTCCTCCCTCTACCCAACCAGCACTCTTACAGCGTAGGCCTCTTTGGCGTCCTGATCATTCTGGTCCTGCCGTCTCCATGGCAACAGCGGCGCCTGTCCAGGTGCCCCCCCGGAGGCTCTCCCCGAAGACATCCAGGTGGAAGAAGGCGTACTCTCCGCTGGTCATGCCTGCCCGCTTGGCATTTAGAATCAGCTGGCGGAAGGTGTCGGGGGAGCAGCAGATGTAGACGACTGTCCAAGGGTCAGGGGGTGGTGGTTGGAATGGAGAGAGGGTGTGGGTGTCAAGGGGGAGGGGGCAGAGGGTGGGGTTGGTCAAGGTGGAGGGTGAGAGAGCAATAAAGATAGGCAGTGAGAAGATGGCTGCCCAATGGCCAAGATTCAACAGGAAGAAAATCCTCCTCATCGCAGTGCAAAATTGCACCCCCCCCCCACCCCCCGCTGATCCTCAGACTGTGTCCCCCTCCCCCTCCCACACCCCCCTCCCCTGTTTTGGACACTCCACTCAGGGGGCGGATAACCCCTTAGCATCTACCTCATCCAATAATCCTGTTAAAGCCCTTTCCTGTGTCTTTGCTTCCCCCTCCAGGCTTTGCCAATTCCCCTGGTAAATGTAAGAACTAGGAGCAGGAGTGGGCCGTCTGGCCCCTCGAGCCTGCTCTGCCATTCAATAAGATCATGGCTGATCTTCTTGTGGAATCAGCTCCACTTACCCGCCCACTCCCCTTAATTCCTTTACTGTTCAAAAATCTATCTATCCTTGCCTTAAAAACATTCAATGAGGGAGCCTCAACTGGGCAGGGAATTCCACAGATTCACAACCCTTTGTGTGAAGAAGTTCCTCCTCAACTCAGTCCTAAATCTGCTCCCCCTTATTTTGAGGCCATGCTCCCTAGTTCTAGTTTCACCCACCAGTGGAAACAACTTCCCTGCTTCTATCTTATCTATTCCCTTCATAATCTTATATGTTTCTATAAGATCTCCCCTCATTCTTCTGAATTCCAATGAGTCTTGCCCCAGTCCACTCAGTCTCTCCTCATAAACCAACCCTCTCAACTCCAGAATCAACCTAGTGAATCTCCTCTGCACCCCCTCCAGTGCCAGTATATCCTTTCTCAAGTAAGGAGACCAAAACTGTGCACAGTAACTCCAGGTGTGGCCTCACCAGCACCTTATACAGCTGCAACATAACCTCGCTGTTTTTAAACTCCATCCCTCTGGCAATGAAGGACAAAATTCCATTTTCCTTCTTCATTACCTGCTGCACCTGCAAACCAACTCCTTGAGATTCCTGCACAAGGACATCCAGGTCCCTCTGCACAGCAGCATGCTGCAATTTGTTAGCACTTAAATAATAGTCCATTTTGCTGTTATTCCGACCAAAATGGATGACCTCACATTTACCAATATTGTACTCCATCTGCCAGACCCTCGCCCACTCACTTAGACTATCTATATCCATTTGCAGACTTTCAGCGTCCTCTGCACACTTTGCTCTGCCACTCATCTTAGTGTCATCTGCAAATTTTAACACTCTACCCTTGGTCCCCAACTCCAAATCATCTATGTAAATCGTAAACAACTGCAGTCCCAACACTGATCCCTGAGACACGCCACTAGTCACTGATCGCCGACCAGAAGAACATCCATTTACCCCCCCGTCTTTGCTTTCTGTTCGTCAACTAGTCGTCTATCCATGCTAATACATTACCCGTAACACTTTGCACTTCTATCTTATGTAGCAGTCTTTGGTGCAGCACCTTATCAAATGCCTTCTGGAAATCCAGATACACCACATCCACAGGTTCCCCATTGTCCACTGCACATGTAATATTCTCAAATAATTCCACCAAATTAGTCAAACATGACCTGCTCCTCGTGAATCCATGCTGCGTCTTACCAATGGGACAATTTATATCCAGATGTCTCGCAATTTCTTCCTTGATGATAGATTCAAACATATTCCTGATACAGAAGTGAAGCTAACTGGCCTGTAGTTATCTGCCGTTTGTCTACCTCCTTTTTTAAACAGTGGCGTCATATTTGCACGGTGCAACCTCCCACCTTCTGTGCTTTGTTCATCTTGCACTGGCCTGCAGTTGTTATCTTTCCGATGTAGTCCGGTAGTCCAGTGCCCTCAGACACATAACTCACACACTCGCACTCATAGAATCATCGAGTCCAACAGTGCAGACAGAGGCTATTCGGCCCATTGTGTCTGCACCGACCACAATCCCACCCAGACCCTATCCCTGGAATCCCGAACATTTACCCTACTAATCCTCCTGACACTACGGGTCAATTTAGCATGGCCAATCCACCTAACCCGCACATCTTTGGACACTAAGAGGCAACTTACCATGACCAATCCACCAAACCTGCACATCTTTAGACACTAAGGGACAATTTAGCATGGCCAATCCATCTAACCAATGCATCTCTGGACACTAAGGGGCAATTTAGCATGGCCAATCCACCCTAACCTGTACATCTTTGGACTCTGGGAGGAAACCAGAGTTACCGGAGGAAACCCATGTAGAACAGGGAGAATGTGCAAACTCCGCACAGACAGTGACCCAAGCCGGGAATCGAACCCAGGTCCCTGGCGCTGTGAGGCAGCAGTGCTAACCCACTGTGCCACCTCAGTCACTCGCACTCATATTTGCATGCGTGCACACACACTTGCGCACACGGTCACTCGTGGACACGCTCACTCGCGCACACTTTCATACACTCGCACTCAAAGAACAAAGAAAAAAGAAAATTACAGTACAGGAACAGGGCCTTCGGTCCTCCAAGCCTGCAGCGACCATGCTGCCCCACTGAACATACATACACCCACGTACACTCACACATGCACCCCAGCCCCACTGGCACTCCCACTTGCACACACACGTTAACAGACACATTGTAAAAATGGTGAGTGTTAAAGGTTGGCAAGGTATTCAGTCATGGGGGGCATCGCTGGGCTCAACCGCACATGCGTTATTTCAATCCGTCTTCTGTCGCAGGAAGGGGGAGGACAGGGTATGGTGCGGGAGCTTGAGGCAATGAACTCCCCAGCCCCAAATGTATTCAGGGGTAGGGTTACAAAGCGGAGTTGGGGGTTGGTGGTGGGGAGGGGTGGAGGGAGAGGTGCGGGCAAGCCAGGGGTCAGAAACCAGGCTGGGCTTTGATTCCCCCCCAACCCCCACCCACACCAGTCAGCCAGGCCTCCCCTCCCTGTGTCTGACAGCCACTCGGAGAGATGAGCTTGGTTAGGAGCTGGGTTGGTGGGTCCCCCTCCCTCCCTGTTCGATGCACCTCTCCAGTGCAGCAATAATCATCCAGCCTGTCACACAGCTTGCGAAAATTAAATCAATGCCTGAATGTTTAACTTCCCCCTGGTATTGGCTGCCCACACACATTGTTCAGCGCGTGTTTCAGGAATCCTATTTTTATTTCTTTATAATTCCAGTGATTTCAGGTGTGGGCCGACACTGTTCAAACGCACAATTCTGCAAACTGCATCACAAGGCATCGCGCTATCGAGTGAGACATTCTACCTGTTGTGGCCTGAATGACCCCGGGAATACACTGGCAATCCTGGGGAAGTAACTCACCTCCTGACATCCCACAAAGCCTGTCCACCATCAAAAAGGACACAATTTGGGAGTGTGATGGAATACTCTCCACTTGCCTGGATGAGGGTCTCTCCAACAACAATGCCCACTTGCCTGGATGAGGGTCTCTCCAACAACAATGCCCACTTGCCTGGATGAGGGTCTCTCCAACAACAATGCCCACTTGCCTGGATGAGGGTCTCTCCAACAACAATGCCCACTTGCCTGGATGAATGTCTCTCCAACAACAATCCCCACTTGCCTGGATGAGGGTCTCTCCAACAACAATCTCCACTTGCCTGGATGAGCGCGGCTCCAACAACAGTCTCCGCTTGCCTGGATGAGGGTCTCTCCAACAACAATCTCCACTTGCCTGGATGAGGGTCTCTCCAACAACAATCCCCATTTGCCTGGATGAGTGTCTCTCCAACAACAATCTCCACTTGCCTGGATGAGGGTCTCTCCAACAAGAATCTCCACTTGCCTGGATGAGGGTCTCTCCAACAACAATCTCCACTTGCCTGGATGAGGGTCTCTCCAACAACAATCCCCACTTGCCTGGATGAGGGTCTCTCCAACAAGAATCTCCACTTGCCTGGATGAGGGTCTCTCCAACAACAATCTCCACTTGCCTGGATGAGTGCGGTTCCAACAACAATCTCCACTTGCCTGGATGAGTGCGGCTCCAAGAACAATTGCCACTTGCCTCGATGAGGGTCTCTCTGACAACAATCACCACTTGCCTGGATGAGTGTCTCTCCAACAACACTCTCCTCTTGTCTGGATGAATGTCTCTCCAACAACAATCTCCACTTGCCTGGATGAGTGTCTCTCCAACAACAATCTCCACTTGCCTGGATGAGTGCGGCTCCAACAACACTCAAGCAGTTTGACACCATCCTGGACAAAGCAGCTCTGCTCGATCGACACGCTAACCTCAAACACTCACCCCCTCCACCACTGACACAGCCGTGTGTACCATCTACAAGATGCACCGCAGCAACTCACCAAGGCTCCTTCAACAGCACCTTCCAAACCCGCCACCTCTGCCATCTAGCAGGACAAGGGGTGACAGGCAGCACGGTGGCACAGTGGTAAGCACTGCTGCCTCACAGCACCAGGGATCTGGGTTCGATTCAAGCATCGGGTCCCTGTCTGTGTGGAGTGTGCACGTTCTCTCCACGTCTGCATGGGTTTCCTCTGGGTGCTCCGGTTTCCTCCCACAGTCCAAAGATGTGCGGGTTAGGTTGATTGACTGTGCTAAATTACCCCTTAGTGTCAAGGGGATTAGTAGGGTAAATGTGTGCGGTTATGGGGATAGGGACTGGGTGGGATTGCGGTCAGTGCAGACTTGATAGGCTGAATGGCCTCCTTCTGCACTGTGGGGATTCTATAAGACACATGGGGAACATCACCACCTGCAAGTTCCCCCTCTGAGCCATTTGCCATCCCAACTTGGAAATATATATTAGATTTGATTTATTATTGTCGTACGTATTGGGATACAGTGAAAAGTATTGTTTCTTGAGCTATACAGACAAAGCATACCATTCATAGAGTACATAGATTTATTATTGTCACATGTATTGGGATACAGTGAAAAGTATTGTTTCTTGTCTGCTATACAGACAAAGATTACTGTTCATAGAGAAGGAACGGGGAGGGTGCAGAATGTAGTGTTACAGTCATAGCTAGGGTGTAGAGGAAGATCAATATAATGAGTGGCAGGTTCATTCCCCAAGGACGTGTCATGGAGGGAGCGCCACACTATGGTGGGGTCAGTGCCGAGGGAGCGCCGCACTGTGGGAGGGTCAGTGCTGAGGGAGCGCCGCACTGTGGGAGGGTCAGTGCTGAGGGAGCGCCGCACTGTGGGAGGGTCGGTGCTGAGGGAGCGCCGCACTGTGGGAGGGTCAGTGCTGAGGGAGCGCCGCACTGTGGGAGGGTCAGTGCTGAGGGAGCGCCGCACCGTGGGAGGGTCAGTGCTGAGGGAGCTCCGCATTGTTGGAGGGTCAACTTCTTCATGCAGAGGGTAGTGCATGTATGGCACAGTGGGTTAGCACCGTAGCCTCACAGCGCCAGGGACCCGGGTTTGAGTCCCGACTTAGGTCACTGTCTGTGCAGAATCTGCACGTTCTCCCCATGTCTGTGTTGGTTTCCTCCAGTTTCCTCCCAGAGTCCAAAAGTCGTGCTGGTTAGGGTCCATTGGCCATGCTAAATTCTCCCTCAGTGTACCTGAACAGGCGCCGGAGTGTGGTGACTTGGGGGATTATCACAGTAACTACATTACACTGATAGTGCTGGAATATTCCTCTCCCCTCACTTCAGGCAGAAATTCTGGCCTACGTGCGTACACCCTATCCATGCCCCTCGTGCTTTTATACACCTCGATAACGTGACATCTCATTCTCCTACGTTCCAAGGAATAAAGTCCTCCTGGTGACAGTAATAAAGAAGCTATAGTGACGGGGAAAATGAAAGAAATTTACATTCTGCGTTGAGACAGATTGCGTGGTCTGATGAATGCTTGTACTAATACACCAGCCATTGATGAATAGAAAGCTTGCCCACAGATTCATTGCATCCAGTTTACAGAATAAATTAGCAACACAAATTCTTTAATACGTATTGGATTGAAGGGATGTTTTGGGAGCGAGTCTATACAAGAACTAAGAGCAGGAGTGGGCCATCTGGCCCCTCGAGCCTGCTCCACCATTCAATAAGATCATGGCTGATCCTTCTGTGGACTCAGCTCCATTTACCCGCCCGCTCCCCTTAATTCCTTTACTGTTCAAAAATCTATCTATCCTTGCCTTAAAAACATTCAATGAGGGAGCCTCAACTGGGCAGGGAATTCCACAGATTCACAACCCTTTGTGTGAAGAAGTTCCTCCTCAACTCAGTCATAGAATCATAGAATCCCTCTAGTGCAGAAGGAGGCCATTTGGCCTATCGCATCTGCACCGACCACAATCCCACCCAGGCCCTATCCCCGTAACTTCACATATTTACCCCGCTAAATCCCCTGACACTTCAGTCAATTTTCCCCTGGTCAAATCCGCACAGCTCTGTGGGAGGAAACCGGAGCACCCGGAGGAAACCCACACAGACACAGGGGAGATTGTGCAAACTCCACACGGACAGTGACCCGAGGCCGGAATTAAATCCGAGTCCCTGGCACTGTAAGGTCAGTAACAAGTCTCACAACATCAGGTTAAAGTCCAACAGCTTTATTTGGTAGCACAAGCCACAAGCTTTCAGAGCACTGCTGTAATTTAGCATGGCCAATCCACCTAACCTGCACATCTTTGGACACTAAGGGGCAATTTAGCATGGCCAATCCACCCTAACCTGCACATCTTTGGACACTAAGGGACAATTTAGCATGGCCAATCCACCCTAACCTGCACATCTTTGGACAGTAAAGGGCAATTTAGCATGGCCAATCCACCCTAACCTGCACATCTTTGGACAGTAAAGGGCAATTTAGCACGGCCAATCCACCCTAACCTGTATATCTTTGGACAGTAAGGAACAATTTCGTATGGCCAATCCACCCTAACCTGCACATCTTTGGACACTAAGGGACAATTTAGCATGGCCAATCCACCCTAACCTGCACATCTTTGGACAGTAAAGGGCAATTTAGCACGGCCAATCCACCCTAACCTGTATATCTTTGGACAGTAAGGAACAATTTCGCATGGCCAATCCACCCTAACCTGCACATCTTTGGACACTAAGGGACAATTTAGCATGGCCAATACACCCTAACCTGCACATGTTTGGACACTAAGGGACAATTTAGCATGGCCAATCCACCCTAACCTGCACATCTTTGGACACTAAGGGACAATTTAGCATGGCCAATACACCCTAACCTGCACATCTTTGGACACTAAGGGACAATTTAGCATGGCCAATCCACCTAACCTGCACATCTTTGGACACTAAGGGACAATTTAACATGGCCAATCCACCGTAACCTACACATCTTTGGACACTAAGGGACAATTTAGCATGGTCAATCCACCCTAACCTGCACATCTTTGGACACTAAGGGACAATTTAGCACGGCCAATCCACCCTAAACTACACATCTTTGGACACTAAGAGGCAATTTAGCATGGCCAATCCACCCTAACCTGCACATCTTTGGACACTAAGGGACAATTTAGCATGGCCAATCCACCCTAACCTACACATCTTTGGACACTAAGGGACAATTTAGCATGGCCAATCCACCCTAACCCACACATCTTTGCAGTGTGGGAGGAAACCAGAGCACCCAGAGGAAACCCTGGCAGGCACGAGGAGAATGTGTGGACTCCACATCGAGTGACCCGAATGGGAATCGAACCTGGGTCACTGGTGCTGTGAGGCAGCAGTGCTAACCACCGTGCCATTGTGCCGCCCAAGGGAAGAAGGAAAGGAGAGGGTGCAGAATGTAATGTTACAGTCACAGCGAGGGTGTAGAGAAAGATCAACTTAATGCGAGGTAGGTCCATTCAAAAGTCTGACAGCAGCAGGGAAGAAGCTGTTCTTGAGTCGGTCGGTCCGTGTCCTCAGACTTTTATAACTTTTTCCTTACGGAAGAAGGTGGAAGAGAGAATGTCTGGGGTGCGTGAGGTCCCTGATTATGTTGGCTGTTCTTCCCTGAAGCGGTGGGAAGGGCAGACAGAGTCTATGGATGGGAGGCTGGTTTGCGTGATGGATTGGGCTACAGTGAAAAGTATTGTTTCTTGCACGCTATATAGACAAAACATAGTGTTCATACAGAAAGTAAGGAGAGGGTACAGAATACGTGAATAGGATGGAAATAAAGGGATATGGTCCCCAGGAGGGTAGGGGGTTTTAGTTCAGTTGGGCAGCATGGTCAGTGGAGGCTTGGAGGGGCTGAAAGGCCTGATCCTGTGCTGTAATTTCCTTGGATGTTTGCAAAGTAGTGTTGCGATCATAGCTGGAGGACAGAAAAAGATCAGCTTAATATATACAGGGCAACACGGTAGCACACTGGTTAGCACTGCTCCTCACAGCGCCAGGGACCCAGGATTCGATTCCCAGCTTGGATCACTGTCTGTGCGGAGTTTGCACGTTCTCCTTGTGTCTGCAAGAGTTTCCTCCATGTGCTCCGGTTTACTCCCACAGTCCAAAGATGTGCAGGTTAGGGTGGATTGGCCGTGCTAAATTGCCCCTTAGTGTCCAAAGATGTGCAGGTTAGGGGGATTGGCCATGTTAAATTGTCCCTTAGTGTCCAAAGATGTGTAGGTTAGGGGGATTGGCCATGTTAAATTGTCCCTTAGTGTCCGAAGATGTGTAGGTTAGGGGGATTGGCCATGCTAAATTGTCCCTTAGTGTCCAAAGATGTGTAGGTTAGGGTGGATTGGCCATGCTAAATTGCCCCTTAGTGTCCAAAGATGTGTAGGTTAGGGTGGATTGGCCATGCTAAATTGCCCCTTAGCGTCAGGAGGATTCGCAGGATAAATATGTGGGGTTACGGAGATAGGGCCTGGGTGGGATGGTGGTCGGTGCAGATGGATGCGCCGAATGGCCTCCTTCTGCACTCCACTAACTGTGTCTACACTTCCCGCCGCCTTGGGAACAGCAGCCAGCAGAATTTACTACCCCGCGCACCCCGGACATTCTCTCTTCCACCTTCTTCCATCGGAGAAAAAGATACAAAAGTCTGATGTCCGACTCAGCTTCTTCCCTGCTGCTGTCACTTTTGAATGGACCCAACTCGCATTAAGTTGATCTTTCTCTGCACCCTGGCTACGATTGTAACACTACATTCTGTAGGGATTCTGTTCTAAAGTGTTGTCAAAGGAGGATAACTCGGGGAAGGAGAAGGATCTTGGGGGGACCTACTGGGAGGTGGCTCCCGAAGGACTGGCTCAATGGGCTGAATAGCCTCCTGTATCTCGCTCACCAAAGGGAAAGGGGAGATTCTGGTACTCACTCCGGCCCTTCTGCCTGACCTCCTGGATGAGGGAGGCGTAGTCGATGGAGCTGCTCTCCTTGAAGGGGATGTCCACCACCGTTAGGTTCCTGAACTTGGGCATCTCCTGGTACAGACCCTCCACGGCGAAGTAGCAGGGTCGGTCATCGGTCTTTTCATCGTTGTAGATAATCAGAGCCCTCCGCGTCCAGTTGAAGCGCTGGTGAACCAGGGCCACGTACTCGCCCAGCTTGCCGTGAGAGGGGCCCGTCCGGGTCATCAGTGGGTAGCTGTGCGAGCGGGAGGAGAAGCCATAAGCGGGCGCCCCAGCGGTCAACATGGGCACCTTCCAGTGCCCGGTGAATCGGGCCACGGGCGCTGCCGTGTAGACACAGCCTGGCCCCACAAAGACATCAGGGTTGCTGGCGAACTTGAGGTCGACGGCCACCAGGGGGGCGATGGACTCGGAGCAGGTGCCCTGCCCGTCCTCGCAGTTCCCAAACACGTAGCGGAGGCGGTGGCCAGCTAGCAGCCCGGGGTCACGGTTGATGTGGTCCCTGGCCAGCTGCACGGCGGGGCCCACCCTCTGCCAAGCCCAGGGGTAGGCCGTGTTGTTCTGGGGCAGCACCACTGCGACGGTCAGTGGCTCAGGGACAGAGGCACCGGCCAGCTGCAAGAGGCCCCAAACGGACCAGAGAGACCACCACTGCCCCATGGCACCCTTTGCCCAGCCTACCCAGAGCAACCCCAAGCCTGGTTGGCTCCCTAAATAGGCCCCCCTGAGGACAGTGCTCACCCAAAGCACTTCATCACTCTCCCCCACCTCTCAAGCTTTCCCTCTCTTACTCCCTCTCTTTGTCCACTCCTTCCGCAGCTCCGACAGTACAGCACTCACTCAGCGCTGACCCTCCCACAGTGCGGCGCTCCCTCGGCACCAACCCTCCCACAGTGCGCGCTCCCTCGGCACCGACCCTCCCACAGTGCGGTGCTCCCTCGGCACTGACTCTCCCACAGTGCGGCGCTCCCTCGGCACTGACCCTCCCACAGTGCGGCGCTCCCTCGGCACCGATCCTCCCACAGTGCGGTGCTCCCTCGGCACTGACTCTCCCACAGTGCGGCGTTCCCTCGGCACTGACCCTCCCACAGTGCGGCGCTCCCTCGGCACTGACCCTCCCACAGTGTGGCGCTCCCTCAGCACCGACCCTCCCACAGTGCGGTGCTCCCTCGGCACTGACTCTCCCACAGTGCGGCACTCCCTTGGCACTGACCCTCCCACAGTGCAGACCTCGCTCGGCACCGACCCTCCCACAGTGCGGCGCTCCCTCGGCGCCGACCCTCCCACAGTACGGCGCTCCCTCGGCGCCGACCCTCCCACAGTGCGGCGCTCCCTCGGCGCCGACCCTCCCACAGTGCGGCGCTCCCTCGGCGCCGACCCTCCCACAGTGCGGCGCTCCCTCGGCGCCGACCCTCCCACAGTGCGGCGCTCCCTCGGCGCCGACCCTCCCACAGTGCGGCGCTCCCTCGGCGCCGACCCTCCCACAGTGCGGCACTCCCTCGGCGCCGACCCTCCCCACAGTGCGGCGCTCCCTCGGCACCAACCCTCCCACAGTGCGGCGCTCCCTCGGCACCGACCCTCCCACAGTGCGGCGCTCCCTCAGTGCTGACCCACAGTGCGACACTCCCTCAGCACTGACTGTCTGACAGTGCAGTGCTCCCTCGGCACTGACCCTCCGCTAGTAATCCCCTCTTCAACAGCCTCTTCCCCTCTCCTCACTCCACCTGCCTCACCCTCTGCTCTCTCTCTCTCTTATCCCCCATCTTCTATTGCACATTGTTTCCTTCTCCCTCCCGCCCCCACTCTCTCCTATCTTCTCACACACACGCACTCTCTCCCTCTCTCTCTCGCCTCTCTTTTACTGTCCCCCAGTCGGATGCACTCCTCTCTCTCTCTCTCTCCTTCTCCTAACGAACTGACTCCACTCCCTTTCTGAAGGTACACAATGAGTTGGCGACTGGGGATTCTGCAATCACTCTGCAGGTTGCCTCTCCAAACGCAAATGCTATCAATTCGCCACCCGAATGTCCTCAAGCCCCCTTCCAACCCTCCCGTGTGAAGCTGCTGCCCTCGCTCGCTCTCTCTGTCTCCTCCAGTTGCTGATCCTTTCTGGATTCTCTCCGCGGTTTACTGAAACAAGCGGAATTGCCTCGCCGCTGCAATACCCCCTGGATAATGTTCGGTTCAGGGTTGACGGAGCAGCTTTCACAAGTGATCGCTGCGAGGAATTCAATAGCGGATGTGTGGTATCGGATTGGGGGGGGGGGGGGGGGGCGGTGGGGGTGCAGGAGAGAGAGGGAGAGGGAAGGTCTGAGTGACAGTGTATGGACTTGAAATGGGACTGGATGCTTTAACCCTTTCCATGCCAGCTGCAGACCCTTCTCCACTGAGACACACAGACACAGACACACACACACACACACCTGCAGTGTCTGAACTCCCAGGGTCTGATTTGAGAGAACGAATTCTGATGCTGAGGATTAACCCTTACACTGCCACCTGCCATTGATCCAAAGGTTGCCTCTTATCCAGCCCCTTCTGCTGGCACGCGCACACACGGACGCGGACATGCACGCACACTCAGACACACACAGACATGGACACAGACACGCGCACACATCATGCGCTTAGACACGTGTACGCAGACATGCACACAAAGTCAGACATACTCAAATACACGCAAACAGACACGCACAGACATGCACACATACATAGACACCCACGCACTAGATTAGTCCAGGAGATGAGGGGTTTGCCCTGTGATGGGAGGCTGAGTAAATTGGGCTTCTATTCCCTGGAGTTTGGAAGAATGAGAGGCGATCTCATTGAAATGTGGAAAATTCTGAAGGGGTTTGATGGAGTGAACACAGAGATTGTTTCTGCTGCTCGGGGGAATCTGAAACATGGGGGGGCACAGTCTCAGGGTCGGGGGGACAGTCTCAGGGTAAGGGGAGGAGGCAATTGTTGAGGACTGAGATGGGGAGAGATTGCTTCACTCAAAAGTGCTTGTTAATGTTTGGGATTTTCTCCCCCAGAGGGGCGGTGGATGTTCCAGCGTTGAATATATGTAAGGCCTGGGGGTTAGACAGAGTTTCCGTCTCTTGGGGGAGTTAAGGGATTTAGGGAACAGGTGGGATAATGGATCTGAAACTCAGGATCAGCCATGATAGCATGGAATGGTGGAGCAGGCTCGATGGGCCAAATGGTCTTCTCCTGCCCCCATTTCATGGGTTCTGTGCTGCATCAGTCAATGAATCTGTTCTGTAACTCACCACGAGTAGGATGTTAATTAACTTGTTTAACACAAGGGCCAGCTGTCTGCCTCCCCACCTGTTTGATTTGATTTGATTTATTGCTGTCACATGTATTGGGGTACAATGAAAAGTATTGTTTCTTGCGCACTGCACAGCCAAAGCATACCGTTCAGAGAGAAGGAAAGGAGAGGGTGCAGAATGTAGTGTCACAGCCACAGCTGGGGTGTAGAGAAAGATCAACTTAATGCGAGGTAGGTCCATTCAAAAGTCTGGCAACAGCAGGAAAGAAGCTGTTCTTGAGTCGGTCGGTACGTGACCTTAGGTGTTTGTATCTTTTTCCCGATGGAAGAAGGTGGAAGAGAGAATGTCCGGGGTGCGTTGGGGGGGGGGGTCCTTGATTATGCCGGCTGCTTTTCCCCGAGGCAGCGGGAAGTGTAGACAGAGTCAATGGATGGGAGGCTGGTTTGTGTGATGGATTGGGCTACATTCACGACCCTTTTGTAGTTCCTTGCGGTCTTGGGCAGAGCAGGAGCCCAGACCGAGCTGTGACACAACCAGAAAGAATGCTTTCTATGGGGCATCTGTCATAGAATACCGACAGTGTAGAAGGAGACCATTTGGCCCATCAAGTCAGCACCGATCACAATCCCATCCAGGCCCTATTCCCCTGCTACTCCCTTTAATCTACACATCTCAGCACCTAAGGAGTAATTTAGCGTGGCCAAACCACCCAACCCGCACATCTTTGGACTGTGGGAGGAAACCCACGCAAACACTGGGGAGAACGTGCAGATTCCACACAGTCAGTGACACGAGGCTGGAGTTGAGCCAGGTCCCTAGAGCTGTGAGGCAGCAGTGATAACCCACTGTGCTGCCCCGCAGTCATGCCTGTGGGAGAGTCTGTACTTTCCGCGTGGCAAGCCATCCGACCACTCGGGGCATCACAACCCACACTACGCTCGTTGCCCCAACACTTCTCCTTTTGGGATGTGCTCAGGGGCAGCTTGAGTTGCCAGCCTTAGGCAGGGAGGTTGGATCGCGATTTATCAATTTGTTGTGCTTGGAGTAGAGGTTCTAGAAAGCGAGCGACGGGCTGAATGGCCCCTTTTGCTGCAGCTTCCTTCCCTGGACATGAGGTACAATCAGCTGAGGGATGCTGCCATCTGGTGGGCCACTCGAGTATTGTCTGCCACCACAGCCAAATTGCAAACTTTGAGCTGCAGCTCCCTCTGGTTTTGGAGCCCTGCAGAATTATCCGGGCGTTTCCCAGATGGAGGGGTTAATCCCCAGGGCCCTGTTGCAGCCAAGATCCTGGCAGTCAAATGCTTCGCCTCGTTTTTCTACCCCCAACTTTGTTTCAACATTTGTCTGATTGTGCCTGCTGTAGTTCTACAATCAGAGAATCCCTACAGTGCAGAAGGAAGCCTTTCGGCCCATCGAGTCTGCACTGACCACAATCCCACCTGGGCCCTATTCCTGCATTCCCAGATATTTACCCTGCTAATCCCTCTCAAATAAAAGGAGCAATTTAGCATGGCCAATCCCCCAAACAGTGACCTGAGCCAGAATTCTATTATTCATTCATGGGACACGGGTGTCGCTGGCTGCGCCAGCATTTATTGTCCATCCCTAGTTGCCCCTTGGAGGGCAGTTGAGAGTCAACCACATTGCTGTGGCTCTGGAGTCACATGTAGGCCAGACCGGGGTAAGGACGGCAGATTTCCTTCCCTAAAGGAAACCAGATGTGTTTTTCTGACAATGGGTCATCAGTAGATTCTTAATTCCAGACTTTTTTTATTGAACTGAAATTCCACCATCTGCCGTGGTGGGATTCGAATCCGGGTCCCCCAGAACATTAGCTGAGTTTCTGGATTAATAGTCTAGTGCTAATACCACTGGGCCACTGCCTCCTCAAAAGCTTGGGTCACTGTGCGGAGTCTGCACATTCTCGTGTCTGCGTGGCTTTTCTGCAGGTACCTCCCACAGTCCAAAAGAAGTGGTGGTTAGGGCGCATTGGCCGTGCTAAATTCTCCCTCAGTATCCAAAGATGTGGAGGTTGGGGGAATAGCTATGCTAAACTCTCCCGAGCATCAGAGGGAATTACAGGGTAAATATGTGGGGTTGTGGGAATAGGGCACGTGTGGGACTGTGGTTGGCGCAGACTTGATGGGCCAAATGTCCTCCTGCAGTGTAGGATTCTGTGATTCTAAGCTGTGTCAGTCAGATGGATTAA
Source organism: Carcharhinus amblyrhynchos (assembly GCF_965287045.1). Taxonomy (NCBI): domain Eukaryota; kingdom Metazoa; phylum Chordata; class Chondrichthyes; order Carcharhiniformes; family Carcharhinidae; genus Carcharhinus; species Carcharhinus amblyrhynchos. The sequence goes on from NW_027649862.1 coordinate 509,888, forward strand.
CCATGGCGAGCGTGCAGGGTTACGGGGAGAGAGCCTGGGTAAGACACCCTGTCAGAGAGTCAGTGCAGTCTCGATGGACTGAATGGCCTCCTTCTGCACTGTAGGGATTTATGATTTAAATCAAATAATCAAGGTCAAAGAACACTGCTTATTTGACATTTATATCCATCAAACTTCAGTGAACAAAAGATCAGTCACAGGAAATGGACGAGTACCTAAATCTTTGGAATTAAAAGGTTTAACGACCCGACTGGGTACAGCAGCGACAATGTTGGACAAGGAGAGGCTGGATAGACTGGGACTTTTTTCTCTGCAGTATCGGAGGCTGAGGGGTGATCTTATAGAGGTCTATAAAATAATGAGGGGCACAGATCAGCTAGATAGTCAAGATCTTTTCCCAAAGGTAGGGGAGTCTAAAACTAGAGGGCATAGGTTTAACATGAGGGGGGAGAGATACAAAAGGGTCCAGAGGGGCAATTTTTTCACACAGAGGGTGGTGAGTGTCAGGAACAAGTTGTCAGAGGTAGTAGTAGAGGCGGGTACAATTGTCTTTTAAAAAGCATTTAGACAGTTACATGGGTACGATGGGTAGAGAGGGATGTGGGCCAAATGCAGGCATTTGGGACTAGCTTAGGGGTTTATAAAAAAGTGGCGTGGACAAGTTGGGCCAAAGGGTCTGTTTCCATGCTGTAAACCTCTCTGATTCTGAGGTTTTTACCAGCATCCTGAGTCATAAACACATCTCTGTTCATCCAGGATAAAATACCTGGAAACAAGTGGATGCTGTGCTGGAGGAAAATAGAAGAATCAGAGACATGGTTAGGGTGAGTGTACAGAAAATGGCAGGATCCCGAACACCACTGGTGTATATGGGGATCCTGGGGTTCAAGTTCATAGCTCCCTGAAAATGGCCACACAGGTAGATAGGGTGGTAAAGGCGGCATATGGCATGCTTGCCTTTCTTGGTCGGGGCACTGAGTCCAAGAGTCAGGATGTTGCAGTTTTATAAAACTTTGATTTGATTATTATTGTCATATTGTTAACATAGTGAAAAGTATTGTTTGTTGCACGTTATACAAAGCATACCATCCATAGAGAAGGAGTGTGTGCAGAATATGTTACAGTCACAGTCAGGGTGTAGAGAAAGACCAACTTAATGCAAGGTAGGTCCATTCAAAAGTCTGTCAGCAGCTGTTCTTGAGTTGGTTGGTACGTGACCTGACTTTTCCCGATGAAAGAAGCGGAAGAGAGAATGTCCGGGGTGCATGAAATCCTTGATTATGCCGGCTGCTTTTCCCTAGGCAGCAGGAAGTGTAGACAGAGGCAATGGATGGGAAGCTGGTTTGCGTGACGGATTGGGCCACATTCACGACCCTTTGTAGTTTCTTGCGGTCTTGGGTAGAGCAGGAGCCCATACCAAGCTGTGATACAACCAGAAAGATTGCTTTCTATGGTGCATCTGTAAAAGTTGGTGAGAGTTGTAACTGACATGTCAAATTTCCTTAGTCTTCTGCGAGACTATTGTATCGGCAGGAGGACCAGGACATGTTGGCGATCTGGACACCTAAAAACTTGAAGTTTTCAACAATTTTCACTTTGTCCCTGTTGATGTAGAGAGGGCATGTTCTCCACTACACTGCCCGAAATCGACGTGTTGACATTAAACCAGAGATTAGTGTCTCTGCACCAGTTCACCAGATTCTGTATCTCATTCCTGCACTCTGTCTCTTCATTGTTTGTGATTGAATCCACTACGGTAGTATTGTCAGCAAACTTGAAAATCGAACTAGAGGGGAATTTTATACACAGATAACTGTGTGGCCGTAACTATTGTCCAGTAGCTCTGACATCCATCATTATGAAGTGCCACAATTAAGAGTATCGTATTCAATTGTGGGCACCGCATTTATAGGAAGGATGTGGAGGCTTTGGAGAGGGTGCAGAAGAGGTTTGCTGCTTGGATTAAAGGATGTTAGCAATAAGGAGGCTGGATAAACTATGGCTGTTTTCTCTAGAGCGATGGAGACTGAGCGGGAGACCCAACAGCAATCTATAAAATGATGAGCGGTATAGATAGGGTTGATAGTCACAATCTTGATCCCCAGAGTTGAAATGTCTAATACTAGGGGGCGCGCGCTGAAGGTGAGAAGGGGAAACGATATGTGAGGGGCAAGTTTTTTTTTTAAATTATGGGTGTCTGGAACACGCTGCCAGAGATAGTGGTGGTGGAGGCAGATACGATAGGGGGCTTATAAGGGGCTTTTAGATAAGCAGATGAATTTTCAAGGAACAGAAAGATACAGAGCAAGGGCAGATGGAAGGGACAACATAGTGGGCTGAAGGGCCTGTTCCTGTGCTTTACTGTTCTCTGTTCAATGAATATGCCAGAAAACAGGATGAGAAGGGGGACAGAGTGTTCTGGAGGTCAGAGTACTAAGTTCCAATAAAATCCTACTGCAAAATGAAACAGGGGATCAAATGCCACTCCAGGCACACCGAGCTAAGTCGCAATGGCAGAACTGACCACAAGTGTGGCCAAAAGTTACTGCCCAGCTTTAACACTGAGCCTGAAAGAAAAAACAGACTGCGTCCCCTTGTGGGAGTGGGGTTAGCTGCCCCGTCACGGTCATCAGCCGAGCTCCCACTGGGGACGGCTACCCACCGACAACCCCGACCCTCTTGCCCCAGCCAGCTCGACAGTTGCACACCATGTTCTAGTCACAAAAGCTAGCAGGCAGGTCCAACAAGTCGTTAAGGTGGCAAACAGCACTTGGGCCTTCACAACAAAAATCAAAGAATGCTGGAAAATCCTCAGTGGGTCTGATAGCACCCGGAGAAAGAAGAGGCAACGTTTCAAGTCAGGATCCTGTCAGACCTGCTGAGATTTTCCAGCAATTTCTGCTTCTGTTTCAGATCCCAGCATCTGCAGTATCTAATTCTATCTTGATGTTTGGGCCTTTATTGCAAAGGGGCTGAAATTTAAAAATAGGGAGGTTTTGTTCCAATTGTCCAGCATATTGGTGAGCCCTCGCCTGGAACACTGCACACAGTTTGGGTCGCCTTAGGGACTATAGTGTCCTTCTATTGCCTATAGTGTCGGCATGGGAGCGCTAGGATAGGTTGTTGGTGATCCGGACACCTAAAAACCTGAAGCTCTCGACCCTTTCTACTTCGTCCCCATTAATGTAGACAGGGGCATGTTCTCCTTTACACTTCCTGAAGTTGATGACAATCTCTTTTGTTTTGTGACATTGAGGGAGAGATTATTGTTGCCGCACCAGTTCACCAGATTCTCATTCTTGTACTCTGTCTCATCCTTGTTCTTGTGAGGTTCTGCACTTTGGAAGGAGGAATGGAGGCAGAGACAATTTTCTAAATGGGAAAATGCTTAGGAAATCAGAAACACAAAGGGACTTGGGAATCATTGTTCCAGATTCCCTTAAGGTTAACGTACAGGTTCAGTCAGCAGTTAGGAAGGCAAATGCAATGTCAGTATTCATTTTCAGAGGGCTAGAATACAAGAGCAGGGATGGACTTCTGAGGCTGTATAAGGCTCTGGTCAGACCCCATTTGGAGAATTGTGAGCAGTTTTGGGCCCCGTATCTAAGGAAGGATGTGCCGGGCCTTGGAAAGGGTCCAGAGGAGGTTCACAAGAATGATCCCTGGAATGAAGAGCTTGTCGGATGAGGAACGGGTTGAGGACTCTGGGTCTGTACTCGTTGGAGTTTAGAAGGATGAGGGGGGGATCTTATTGAAACTTACAGGATACTGTGAAGCCCTGGATGGAGTGGACATGGAGAGGATGTTTCCACTAGTAGGAAAAACTAGAACCAGAGGGCACAACCTCAGGCTAAAGGGACGATCCTTTAAAACGGAAACGAGGGGGAATTTCTTCAACCAGAGAGTGGGGAATGTGTGGAACTCTTTGCCGCAGAGGAGGCCGGGTCACTAAGTGTCTTTAAGACAGAGATAGATAGGTTCCTGATTAATAAGGGGATCAGGGGTTATGGGAAGAAGACAGGAGAATGGGGATGAGAAAAATATCAGCCATGATTGAATGGTGGGGCAGACTCGATGGGCCGAGTGGCCTAATTCTGCTCCTACATTTTACGGATATTTGCCACTTCAGCAGCCTGTAGAGGTTCACAGAGGGTTATCCAGGGTAGTATCCAAAAACATAACTATTGGGAAGGGAGAGAAGGGATATGGTAGTGGGGTGAGGATGGACAATCTAGATCCTGTCTCAACATTTAAGGCCTCAGCATGCCCTTGTCCCAGGAGTGGGTAGGCTACGGCAGCATTGCCTGGTCCATAGCAGCCCTTTCCAGGGGACTAGAGCCCGCTTGCCGAAGGAAACAGAGATAAATAAGATTCCTTTCCCCCTCAGTGTGCAAACTAAGGCTGTTAAATACTAAAGGAACATGTAAAGACAGTGCTTACCATCGAGGAGGAGGAAGTAGTTACACTGGCGAAAGTTGATATAGAGAGGCTGCCTTAGTGCACGATTGTGGAGCAGGGGAATTCTACACTTGAACACCTTCACTTTGCAGGACTCTTCATTCCTGGACCATCATGCATCTGCCTGATGTAATACCAGATACCCAAGCAAACGTCTGTGGCTAAAAAGAACTAACACCACTCAATTAGATTCCAGTCTGTAACTCACTCCCCAGGTATCTGTTATTCTATATATAAACCACCCTGAACCCCTCGATTAGATTCCAGTCTGTAACTCACTCCCCAGGTATCTGTTATTCTATATATAAACCACCCCGAACCCCTCGATTAGATTCCAGTCTGTAACTCACTCCCGGGTATCTGTTATTCTATATATAAACCACCCTGAACCCCTCGATTAGATTCCAGTCTGTAACTCACTCCCGGGTATCTGTTATTCTCTACATAAACCACCCTGAGCCCCTTGATTAGATTCCAGTCTGTAACTCACTCCCGGGTATCTGTTATTCTATACATAAACCACCCTGAGCCCCTCGATTAGATTCCAGTCTGTAACTCACTCCCGGGTATCTGTTATTCTATACATAAACCACCCTGAGCCCCTCGATTAGATTCCAGTCTGTAATTCACTCCCGGGTATCTGTTATTCAATATGTAAACAGCCCCAAACTCCTTGATTAGATTCCCATCTGTAACACATTCGCAGGTATCTATTATTCTATATATAAACCATCCTGAAACCCTCGATTAGATTCCAGTCTGTAACTCACTCCCGGGTATCTGTTATTCTATACATAAACCACCCTGAGCCCCTCGATTAGATTCCAGTCTGTAATTCACTCCCGGGTATCTGTTATTCAATATGTAAACAGCCCCAAACTCCTTGATTAGATTCCCATCTGTAACACATTCGCAGGTATCTATTATTCTATATATAAACCATCCTGAAACCCTCGATTAGATTCCAGTCTGTAACGCACTTGTAGGTATGATATACCAGGCTGATTCCAGGGATGGCGGGACTGAGGAGAGATTGACTTGGTTAGGATTGTTTTCACTGGAGTTCAGACGAATGACGGGGGAATTCAGAGACTTATAAAATTCTAACAGGACTAGACAGGGTAGATGCAGGGAGGATGTTCCCAATGGTGGGAGGATTCCAGAACCAGGGGGTCACAGTCTGAGGATTCAGGGTAGACCATTTAGGACGGAGGTGAGGAGACATTTCTTCACCCGGTGAGCCTGTGGAATTCATTAGTACACGAAGTAGTGAGGCCAAAACATTGAATATATTCAAGAGGTGGCTGGATATAGCACTGGGGGTGAATGGGATCAAAGTTTATTGGGAAAAAGCAGGATTAGGCTATTGAGTTGGACAATCAGCCATGATGGTGATGGATGGGCAGAATGAGCGGCCAAATGGCTTCCTCCTGCTCCTATGTTTCCCCTCACCGAGAGCTTTTAATAGGGTGCACTGCCGGTAGACTTACTGATATCCTCACTGTAATTGATAAGTAAAGCGTGCTAGTACTCTGAAACAGCAAGGCACACACATCCCACGCTTGGCATCCTCCTGCTGGTCAAAGTCGACAAACCATCACAGAGAAACCATCCAGCTCTGTGTTTCACCAGCGGACCAGGAAAACGGATATAAAACAAAAAAAAACAACTTTATTGTAACTTATCAACTACAAATAGAAATAGGGTCAACAGGGTAGAAACGCACAGGGCGACAGACTGTTGCTTGGTCCAGCGCTTGAAGCTGAAGCGTGCGGTGTCAGAATGCTGTTCAATCGCAGGAGACTCACCTGAAAAAGAGCGGGGAGGAGGGGGAAGAAAGGAGGAGGAAGAAAATCTTTAGTCGGTGTGTGTGTTGATGGACAGGACTGAATCCCTGAGATCAGTCAGGAAAAACGAGTTCAACCCGGGAGATACAGCCAACAGAGTGAAGGGGGACCCGGGAACTCTCTCACGAACGTGATCTTAAAGTGCAGAGGCTCCTATGGGCAAGCCCAAGGTCATTTTCCCCCTGCACAGTGCCAACAGGGAGATTTCCATAGCCTTTGGACGGCGCCAGGGCAGGGAGTAACAGCAGCCCCTGGGCCCCAGGACATTCATTCTCCACTTGCCGGTGCCACCTTGTCCAACAGCATTTACTGTCTGAGGCACAGCATTGCTGATGGTGCAGCCCACCCTCAGCATCGCACTGTGGCGTCAGCCTCAACACAGTGGGATCGCAAAACCTGACTGGGGATGACCAGGAACACAAGGATCTCGTGGACCTGCTGCAATCCCCCCCACAATAGACAGGATACACAGCCACATGTACAGTTCTGGTCACCCTATTATGGAAAAGATATTATTAAACTAGAAAGAGTGCGGAAAAGATTTACTAGGATGCTCCTGGGACTTGATGGTTTGAGTTAGAAGGCGAGGCTGGATAGACTGCAACTTTTTTCTGGAGCGTGAAAGGCTGAGGGGTGATCTCATGAGGGGCACAGATCAGCTAGATAGTCAATATCTTTTCCCAAAGGTAAGGGGGTCTAAAACTCGAGGACATCGGTCATAAGGAAATAGATAAGATAGAAATAGGGAAGCTGTTTCCATTGGCGAGTGAAACTAGAACTAAGGGGCATGGCCTCAAAATAAGGGGGGCAGATTTAGGACTGAGTTGAGGAGGAACTTCTTCACACAAAGGGTTGTGAATCTGTGAAATTCACTGCCCAGTGAAGCAGCTGGGGCTACCTCATTGAATGTTTTTAAGGGAAGGGTAGATAGGTTTCTAAACAGTAAAGGAATTAAGAGTTATGGTGAGCAGATGGGTAAGTGGAGCTGAGTCACAGAAAGATCAGCTATTATTTTATTGAATGGCGGAGCAGGCTCAAGGGGCCAGATGACCTACTCCTGCTCCTAGTTCTTATGATACACAAGTGTCCAGTGGGGCGATTTGTCCACAGAAAGAGTGGAGCTTGTCTGGAACAAGCTGCCAGAGGCAGTAGTAGAGGCAGGTACAATTTTGTCTTTTAAACAGCGTTTAGACAGTTACATGGGTAAGATGGGTATAGAGGGATATGGGCCAAATGCGGGCAATTGGGACTAGTTTAGGGGTTTCAAAGAAAGGGCAGCATGGACAAGTTGGGCCGAACGGCCTGTTTCCACGCTGTAAACCTCTATGACCTCCCTCCAGCCACATTTAAAATGGCCAATTAAACCCAGCTGGCAACATTTTGACATGAAACAATGTTAACAACTCCCCCTTCTCGTCCCATTTCAGGGTTTGACACCAAACTTTGAAGCTATTAATGTGACTCTTTTAAACTATTAAAAGCTTTTGTCAATGCAATCACGCTGGGCATCTTTTGAGCTTAAAGAGGCAGTGCTGTGACAGGGATTTCATTTCCTTTTAACAGTGGGTGCGTTAGTCAGTCCACCTCAATGTTTCTCAGCTTGGGGACAGAGGTGTCAGTTGTCAGGAGGGAGTAGGGAGTCTGACAGGATAAACCAAAGGCATCTTACAACGCGACAGCAAACTTAAACGAATCTCAGTGGCCACACCATAATGAGACAGCACGTACCATTAAATATCACAGCAGCTTCCCTCACTCCGTCGTCTCCATGTTTTCCTCCTCCTCCTCTGCTCCTTCCGTCGCCTCCTCCTCACCCTCCTTCTTTTCGGGGGGCTTTTCGTAGGCTTTTTCCGAGGGTGTCACTATCACGCCGTCCCAGGTGGACATTTCCACAGCGAGGCCTGGCAAAGCAAAGCAAGTGCTCATTGCTTCACACACGTCACTTTTACAGGAATGACAGCCGGACTTCAGGGTTTAGGTTACAAGGAAAGATTGGACAAACTAGACCTTTATTCTCTCACATTCACAGGGTTGAGGAGTGATCTGATAGATGTCTATACAATACCGAGAGGGAAGGACAGGGTGGAACTGTGGAAGGACAAAGTGTTTCCACTAGCTGAAGGCTTTAAAACCACAGAATCCCCACAGTGCAGGAGGCGTCTATTTTGGCCTATTGAGCCCGCACTGACCACAATCCCATCCAGGCCCTATTTTCATAACCCCACATATTTACCCTGCTAACCCCGACACTAATTGGACACTAAGGGGCAATTTAGCATGGCCAATCCACCTTACCCTCGCACCTTTGGGGTGTGGGAGGAAACTGGAGCAAACCCACGCAGACATGGGGAGAAGGTGCAGACTCCACACAGTGACCCAAGCTGGGAATTGAGCCTGGGTCCCTGGCGCTGAGAGGCTGTGGTGCTAACCAAGGCCCTAATTTAAAAATTCGGACCATATCATTCAGCAGATATGTTTTCAATGAAGTGTTTCTTACAGTCTTAAATAGTCTGCTTGCTCTAGGCCCACCCTTCCTGCTCATCCCCTGCATAGCCGAGACTGGCTTGGCCTGCAAGTTTGAGACAGAAGGTGTATGGGACAGGTTTACTCGCAACCCAGGACTCTGCCGCATAGCACCTGGGACCCGGGTTCAATTCCGTCCTCAGGTCACTGTCTGTGCAGAGTCCACACATTCTCCCTCCTTGTCTGTGTGGGTTTCCTCCGGGTGCTCCAGTTTCCTCCCACAGTCCAAAGATGTGTATGTTAGGTAGATTGGCTATGTTAAATTGCCCCTTCGTGTCAGAAGATTGGCAAGGTAAGTACGTGGGGTTAAGATGATAGGGCCTGGGTGGGATTGTTGTTGGTGCAGACTCAATGGGCTGAAAGAATCCCTACAATGCAGAAGGAAGCAATGATCGAGTGACAAAACCACCCTTCCACTCCACTGTCTCTCCCTCAGGTACAGGTGAGGGAGGAGACTAAGGGGTAATGATGAATATCGGGACATCACTAACTGGGACCTGGGTTCGACTCCTGGCTTGGGTCACTGTCTGTGTGGAGTCTGCACGTTCCCTGTGCCTACGTGGGTTTCCTCCGAGTGCTCCGGTTTCCTCCCACAGTCTGAAAGACGTGCTGGTTAGGGTGCATTGGCCCAAACAGGTGCCAGAGTGTGGCGACTAGGGGAATTTCACAGTAACTTCATTGCAATGTTAATGTAAGCCTTCCTTGTGACAAATAAATAAATAAACTGTCTAATCAACTGTGCAAACAATGAAAACAAGCTTCGTGTGGCCTTGAAGGTGTCTGGCAGAGTTAACCTGACAATCTGCCTTAGCATGAAGGGTTCCTCCTCTGGAATTACTGATCCGTGGGCTCAGGCTGCCAGGTCGCCAATGCCTCGACCCTCACACACCCCCCCACCACCCCGAGCTCCATTCGGACAGCTGAGTGACACGCAGAGGGGAGTACTCCCAACAGCACAGACTCGGCACTCGAGGAGTGAGAGAGAGAGAGAGAGAGAGGGGGAGAGAGATCTATGCATCAGCCCCTTTGAATGTCAGATTTTATGTAAAGCTGAAGCAGCTATAAAGCCGTGCACTAAATCTTTCACACGGGTGCCTGAAAGGGACAGCTATAAACTCGGAGCTTCAGACCTCTGTAAATCCAAGATATGTGCATATCTTTGCTGTAAATTAGCCCACCAAGGCTGGGCCTGCTTGATGTGTGTTGAATGTTCACAGCACAACTCATTAAAGCCACCCTCCTGCCGCACTTAGTGACGCACGCCTTAAACAAAAAGATATTGTTATGCAGGGAAAACAAGGGAATTAAAGCTCTGCTGACATCAGGAATTAACGCTGCTGAGGTTCCGGATGGAGAGGAGGGAGGAGATGGTGCCAATATGACGCACGAGATATTACACTGCTCCTCCAAAAAATCCCTACTGTGCAGGAGGTGGCTATTCGGCCCATCAAGCCTGCACCAACAATAATCACATCCAGCTCCTATTCCCATAACCCCATGTATTTAACCTGCTAATCCCCCTGACATTAAGGGGCAATTTAGTATGTCCAATCCACCTAACCCGCCCATCTTTGGACACTAAAGGGCAATTTAGCATGGCCAATCCACCTGACCTGCATACCTTTGGAGTGTGAGAGGAAACCAGAGCACCCAGAAGAAACTCACGCAGACATGGGGAGAGAAGTGCAGACTCCGCAGTGATCCAAGTCAGGAATCAAACCCGAGTCCCTGCCACTGTAAGGCAGCAATGCTAACCACTGGGCCACCGTGCTGCAGATCTTTACAGTCTATAGCGACTCCAACTCACTCTGGGCTGCGTGACAATCTTTTGCGATAGTCTCTCAACTGATCATATGAGGACGTCAGAAACCCGCCTGGTCCCTTCTTTGTTTCATGCCTCACTCACGTGCACCTTTGACCAGGAGTGGGGGAATCACTGGACACCGATCAGTAGCAGGAAACCCAGCTGATATCCCACCTCCCTTAGCTGAGAGTACAAAGACAGTAAAAAGTCTGACAACACCAGGTTTTAGTCCAACCTCAGGTTGGACTAAAACCTGGTGTTGTCAGACTTTTTACTGTGTTTACGCCAGTCCAACGCCGGCATACCCGCATCATGAGTACAAAGACAGCCATCCCCTGCTGAGCTAAATCCCCTGGGGCCACACAGTGGTTAGCACTGCTGCGTCTCAGTGCCAAGGACCTGGGTTCGATTCCCAACTTGGGTCACTGTCTGTGTGCAGTCTGCACATTCTCCCTGTGTCTGTGTGGGTTTCCTCCGGTTGCTCTGGTTTCCTCCCACAGTGTAAAAGACGTGCTGGTTCGGGTGCATCAGCCCAAACAGGTGCCGGAGTCTGGCGACTAGGGGATTTTCACAGTAACTTCATTGCAATGTTAATGCAAGCCTACGTGTGACACAAATAAATAAACTTTAGCCCAAGAACGGGGTTCAAAACTGGCGCCCTCAATTGTTACCACAGCTTAAGCAGTCATTTATTTTTATTTATTAAGTTTATTAGTCATAAGAAAGGCTTACATTAACAATGCAATGAAGTTACTGTGAAAACTCCTCATTTGGGTACACTCAGGGAGAATTTAGCATGGCTAATGCACCCTAAACAGCATGTCTTTTGGACTGTGGAAGGAAACCCACTCTGACACAGGGAGAACGTGCAGACTCCACACAGACAGTGACCCAAGCCGGGAATTGAACCCGGGTCCCTGGAGCCGTAAGGCAGCAGTGCAGAGAGAGAGAGAGAGAGAGAGTCAGAGAGAGAGAGAGAGAGAGAGAGAGAGAGAGAGAGAGAGAGAGAGAGAGAGAGAGAGAGAGAGAGTGTCAGATGAGAGTATGATACAAAAAAGAGCACCATGGATCTGACTTACTGCTGGCGTCTCCTTCTAACCCCAGGATTTTCCTGTAGCCTCCGTGCGAGAGGATGCGGACCAGAGTCTGCGCTGTGAAACACACCACATCCTGGAATGAGGAAACAAGTCTTTCAGTGCATTAAAATTGACCGTGAGGACACCAGGAGACAACAGACCCTACGTCTACTCAACACCTTGGGAGTCCTCAGGGAGGTGCACAAAATGAGGTTTTCAATTTGGTCACTGCTTGCACACAACAAGTTCCATAAGAACATAAGAAATAGGAGCAGGAGTAGGCCATCTAGCCCTTCGAGCCTGCTCCGCCATTCAATAAGATCATGGCTGATCTGTCGTGGCTCAGCTCCACATTCCCGCCCTCTCCCCATAACCCTTAATCCCCTTGCTTATCAAAAGCCCATCAACCCGCGTCTTAAAAATATTTAGCGAGGCAGCCTCCACCACTTCAACGGGCAGAGAATTCCAGAGATTCACCACCCTTTGAGTGAAGAAGTTCCTCCTCAACTCTGTTCTAAACCACCCCCCCCCCCCCCCACTTTATCTTGAGGCTGTGCCCCCTAGTCCTACTGTCCTTTCTGAGTGGGAAGAGTCTCTCCACCTCTATCCTATCCATCCCATTCATCATCTTATATGTCTCAATGAGATCTCCCCTCATTTTTCTAAACTCTAACGAGTACAAGCCTAGTTTATTCAGCCTCTCCTCATAGCTCAACCCCCTCAACTCCGGTATCAGCCTTGTAAACCTCCTCTGCACTCCCTCCAAGGCCAAAATATCCCTGCGTAAGTACGGCGACCAAAACTGCACACAGTACTCCAGTTGCGGCCTCACCAATGCCCTATATAGCCGCAGCAAGACCTCCCTACTTTTATATTCAATCCCCCTCGCTATGAAGGCCAGCATCCCATTCGCCTTCCTGACCACCTGCTGTACCTGCAGGCTGGGTTTTTGCGTCTCATGCACAAGGACCCCGAGGTCCCTCTGCACCGTCGCCTGCTGCAGTTTTTTGCCCCGTAAGTAATAGTCCTTCCTACCATTATTCCTACCAAAATGGACCACTTCGCACTTGCCAACATTAAATTCCATTTGCCAGTTCCTGGCCCATTCGCCCAGCCTATCTAGATCCTTCTGCAGACTCTCCACACCCTCCGCACAATTTGCCGTTCCACCAATCCTGGTGTCATCAGCAAATTTCGACACCATACACTCGGTTCCCTCCTCCAGATCATCTATATCAATGGTAAATAGCTGAGGCCCCAGCACCGACCCCTGGGGCACTCCACTAATCACCAACCGCCAATCCGAATAGCACCCATTAACCCCCACTCTCTGCCTCCTATTTGACAACCAATCCTCTATCCACGCTAACACCCTACCCCCAACTCCATGCCCCCTTACCTTCTGCAATAACCTCTTGTGAGGTACCTTGTCAAACGCCTTCTGAAAATCAAGAAAGACCACATCCACCGGCTCTCCTCTATCCACTGCCCTAGACACATCCTCATAGAACTCCAGTAAATTTGTCAGACACAACAAACAACTAAATGGACAGACAGGGTCGCGGTTTGATATCTGCAAAATGGTGCCTCTGACAGTGCAGTACTCCCTTCGTACTGCACCCGAGTGCCAACCTGCTTCAGCAGTGGGGCTTGAACCCTGAGTCCAAGTGGTGAGTGAGCTACCACTCAGCCGAGGCCAGCACCTTGGACAGCTGATTCAAAAAGCACACATCCAGAAAGTGAAGATGACATCTCCTGAAGCAGGGAACAAAACGGAGTTCAGAATATAAATGAGATGTATTTCCAGAGAGAGGTGGGGTGACTCCAATCACAGACACTGCTCACCACTCAGTGTAGGACAGCAGAAACCTCGGTGTCCATATACACAAATCCTTTTTTAAATTCATTTGTGGGACAAATGCATCGCTGGCTGGGCCAGCATTTATCGCCCACCCCTAGTTGCCCCTTGAGGAGGTGGCGGTGAGCTGCCTTCTTGAATCGCTGCAGTCCACGTGTTGTAGGTTGACCCACACAGTATTTATATGGCTGGGTCCAGCTGAGTTTCTGGTCAATGATAAGCCCCAGGATGTTGATAGTGGAGGGGGGGATTCATTGATGGTCAATAGGAACCCCCTGGATGTTGACAGTGGGACATCCAACAATGGTAACGCCAGCGAATGCTGAAGGTGGCAGGGCACATTGATAAGGTGGAGGAGAAAACATTTGGTTTCTAAACCAAGACACTAGATACAAAAGCAAAGAGGTTTCACACTGGAACTTTGGAAATCACTGAAGTGTGGCAGTTAATCCCAGGGCATCAGATCACAGGGAAGATGTGAAGGCTTTTAGATTGGGATTGGAGGACGTTAACAAGGATGAGAGATACAGGCGGAGGTTGGAAAAGCTAAGACTGCTGTTCTCCTTGGAACAGGAGTAATCCAACTGTGGTCAGTAAGTTGTCAGACAACACCTCCAGTACAGAAGGAAGCCATTTGACCCATTGAATCTGCATCAACTCTGACTGAACATCTCACCCTTACTCCAAAGGTGTGTATCACAACACCAGGCTAAAGTCCAACAGGTTTATTTGGTATCACAAGCTTTCAGAGCGCTGCTCCTTCCTCAGGTGAGTATCTGTGGTAGCCAAGACATGAGAGACTTCTTACTGTGCTCACCCCAGTCCAACGCCAGCATCTCCACATCAAAGACGTGTACGTGAGGGGAATGAGTGGGGTAAATATGTGAGTTTACAGGGTAAGCTTGGCTAAGAGTCTGTGCTGCCGCGAGGAGGCTGAATGGCCCCCTCTGTACTGTAGGGATGCTGAGTCCTGGCTGGGTCAGGGTGCCACAGATGATGTATCGATCAAAGACTTATTTTCCTCGGGAGATTCTGATAAGTGACTGCCAGCAGAGCGTCTGGCTACAGTGGAACATTGCGTCCACAAGGCCAATTTACTTCAAAACTCAAACCAGCTCCTAAGCCGGAAAGCACACGCCCTGAGTCAGCTCAAAGGGAGCTCCTTACCTGCTGCTCAAGTGTCATCACTGTATGCACTCGGAAGTTCCCACTCTCACAGGGGTCTGTAATTCCCACAGATCCGGGCAGGAACAACCCTGCAGCAAGGAGCTGGAGGCAGCGTCTGTAAGCAAACCCAAAACGGCAAATATTATGGCCCGAACTTATGCTGCTCCCCCACCCCACCGTCTCAATCGAGTCTCAGGGAGAAAGGTTGAGAGACCTGTCAGACTTGGAACAACTTCAGCCATTGCCCCTCCAGTCACACTCTCCCCCCACCACGTTTAATATCTTTACTCCTTCAGCACCCCCATTTCACCCAGTTTTTTACCCCCATCACAATCTTGCTTTTCCCCCCCAAGAATTTTATCCTCGCGTTGTTCATCCCACACAACTTCACAGACAGGGATTTTATTTTTCATTCCTTCATGGGACATTGGCATAGCTGGCTGGTCCAGCATTTATTGCCCATCCCTAGTTGCCCCTTGGAGGGGCAGTTGAGAGTCAACCACATTGCTGTGGCTCTGGAGTCACGTGTAGGCCAGACCGGGGTAAGGACGGCAGATTTCCTTCCCTAAAGGGAACCAGATGGGTTTTTCCAACAATGGGTCATCAGTAGATTCTTAATTCCAGATATTTTTTATTGAATTCAAATTCCACCATCTGCTGTGGCAGGATTCAAACCCGGGTCCCCCAGAACATTAGCTGGGTTTCTGGATTAATAGTCTAGCGATAATACCACTGGGCCATCAGCTCCCCGGGATAATCACCAGCACCCTGCCCCCTCCCCCACAGCACTTGGACATACCTGAAGGCAACATTGAGTGCCAGCGGCTGCCTGGATGGGTTGTTCATTACAGCTGAGTGGCCCTGCAGGAGGATTGAAGGCAAGAGTCAGCAACTCAAAAATATTTCTCAACACCACCGCGCACCCGCACCCGCCCCCCCCTCACACACACACACACACACACACACACACACACACACACACACACACACACACACACCCTCAAGTCCCAGGGATGTCACTCCGTGGCTTATCCACCCGACAGAAAAACACTCACCAAACAAGGGTTAGAAAGAAAACAGGAGCAGAAGACGGCCATTCGGCCCTCCGAGCCTGCTCCACCATTCATTGTGAAGATGGCTGATCGTCCAACTCAGTGATCTGATCCCCCCCCATATCCTTTGATCCCCTTCGCCCCAAGTGCTATGTCTAACTGCTTCTTGAATACCTTCAATGTTTTGGTCTCCACTACTTCCTGTGGTAATGAATTCTACAGGCTCACCACCCTCTGGGTGAAGAAATGTCTTCCCATCTCTGTCCTAAACAGACTACCCTGTATCCTCACTGGTTCTGGACTCCCCCACCATTGGGAATATTCTGCCTGCATTTACCATCTAGTCCTGTCAGAATTTCTATGAGATTCCCCTCATTCTTCTGAAGTCCAGCGAACATAATCCTTACTCACTCAATCTTTCCTCATACATCAGTCCCGCCATCCCCAGATCTCAGTCTGGTAAACCTTCTTTATACTACCTCTTGAGCAAGAAGATTTTTTTAAAATTAATTCGTGGGACATGGGTGTCGCTGGCTGGCCAGCATTTATTGCCCATCCCTTGTTCCCCTTGGAGGGGCAGTTGAGAGTCAACCACATTGCTGTGGCTCTGCAATCACACGTAGGCCAGACCGGGGTAAGGACGGCAGATTTCCTTCCCTAAAGGGAACCAGATGGGTTTTTCTGACAATGGGTCATCAGTAGATTCTTAATTCCAGATTTTTTTTATTGAATTCAAATTCCACCATCTGCCGTGGTGGGATTCGAACCCGAGTCCCCCAGAACATTAGCTGAGTTTCTGGATTAATAGCCTAGGCGATAATATTGAAAAGGAAAATTGTATTCTGCGTTTGAGGTTGAATGCATAAAGCGAGGGGAAAACTGTACAGACATTAGCTAGGCCAGAGAATATATGCTGCAGTCACTTGTTAGGTCCGAGCTTAAATTTTGCTGAAAGACAGGTTAGTGAATAGTCTGCCCAATCGCCTGAAATTTGATATTTTTACCTTTTACCTGATGAGTGCAGAACAAAAAACTTCCAACAAACATCTCTCCTCTTTACAGCATAAGACATAGCAGAATTCGGCCACTTGGCCCATCAAGTCTGTTCCACCATTCAATCGTGGCTGATATTTTTCCTCATTCCCATTCTCCCAGCAACATTTACGCGCCATACAAACACCTGGGTACCACATCACAGCACAGATTCATCAGAACAGTAGCAGGAATGGGGTGGCATGGTGGCACTGTGGTTCACACTGCTACCAAGGACCAGGGTTCAATCCCAACCTCAGGTGACGGTGTAGAGTTTGCACATTCTCTGCCGTGTCTGCTCTGGTTTCCTCCCACACTCCAACGACCTGTAGGTTGGGTGGATTTGCCAGGCTAAATTGCCCCTTAGTGTCAGGGGGATTAACAGAGTAAAATATGTGAGGTTACAGGGATAAGGCCTGGGTGGGATTGTTGTCAGTGCTGGCTCAATGGGCCAAGTGGCCTCCTGCACTGTAGGAATTCTACAAATGGGACTAAGGCATTGCCAGAGTCATTTTTTTCATTGGACTGCACAACTCCAGAAACCCCACACTGGAATATGAAGAGGGGGGAATCTGATGAAAGTTTACAAAGCAATGAAATCTTTTGAGGGTTTAAATAATCAAAGATCACAAACTGGTTTTAAAGAAAGGGGTTAGGATTCAGGCTTTTCCCTTCCCTCTCCCAGTGACAAGTATTTTCTTGCCCCTCCAGCAGGTCATTTAGCTCAAAAGACGACTGAGGCAAACGGCTACCACACCCACTAAAGGAGAATGCAGTGGTTATTTGAGAGTTATACAGATGGAAAGGGATGGGCAAGTAGATTAGAGTACACAGCTTCAGAAATGTTCGAGGGCTCGGGGAGGACACGTCCCTGTCTACATTAATGGGGACGAAGTATAAAGGGTCGAGCTCTTTACGTTTCCAGGTGTTCAGATCACCAACCTGCCCCGGTCCCCCCCACCCCATGCCCACACTACAGTTAAGAAAGCCCCACCAACGCCTCTACTTTCTCAGAAGACTAAGGAAATTTGGCATGTCTGCTACGACTCTCAGCAACTTTTATGGTGCCAGGAATCTGACGGCTGGAGGTGCACGAGGACCGTGGCGCCCAGCTTGCTAAACAGCCTCCACTTGAGACTCCTGATCCGCTGTGCTGCTCACCCCCAATACATTTCACTATATACTGATACATAGAGTCACATGACCATAAGTTAAATCATTAACTCAATGGGCCGGATTCCTTGGATATTAGGCAACTGGGAAGTAACCCTTTAGAAGGACCAATGCACCTAACCAGCACATCTTTGGACTGGTGGGGGGAAACCCATGCAGACACGGGGACAACATGCAGACTCCACACAGGCAGGTGACCCAAGCTGGGAATCGAACCTAGGTCCCTGGCACTGTGAGGCAGCAGCGCTCACCACTATGCCGCCTCGGGCAGTTGAACCTTTCTGCTTGAGATAAGCCCCTGATCCTCAGATTGAATAGAGTGAACTTTCTCTGTGCTCTTTCTCCATCTATACTTCCCACTGCCTTGGGAAAAGCAGCCAGCATAATCAAAGACCCCACACATCCCGGACATTCTCTCTTCCGCCGGGAAAATGATACAAAAGTCTGAGGTCACCTATCAACTGAGTGAAGAACAGCTTCTTCCCTGCTGCCGTCAGACTTCTGAATCAACCGGCCTTGCACTAATCTTTGAATCATTAACTCAATGGGCCAGATTCCCTGGATATTAGACACTCTGGGAAAGAACTCTTACCTCCTTTAATTTAAATTGGCCAGAATTTTTTCTGGCAAACCTGCTTCACAATGTGCAAAGGTCAGTGTCAGAAATGGATGAATGAATTTGGGGGGAGGGGGAGGGGGGGAAAACGGGAAGCCAGCAGCTGGCAATGGTAATGTGCCTGCTCTCAGTGCAGCCCCACCCACAGGGGATTGGATTGGGGGGGGGACACATTTTACATTCCATCACCCCGCTGATAAACCTGACGTGGAACAATTATGCCTGTGTCTCTCCTCCAGTTCAGCAGCCGAGCCACCCCCGCCTTCCCACACACTGCCAACGACTCTCCACTCCCACAACCCCGTAGGGAAACAAAAGCCCCCAGCAAAATCATTTGTGTCCGGGGAACAAAAAGTGGTGTCGAGCGCTGCAGGAGAGATCCCGGGCGCAATGACAGATTGGTCTTGACAGACGGCTGGGAGTTAAACGGCGTTGCTAAGGGAGGCAGTTACAAAGGAACAGGGGAATGAGCTGAAGTTTCACATTGTCTCAATCATTTCAGAACCAAAATATCTGCAGCTAGGTTTTAAAAAACAACAAACCAACATTCTTTTCAATTCTTTGGCCCCTCAGGATGTTCACCATGTTGGATCCAGTTGATAGGGCATACTGTCTTTTTATATCTAAACATGTGGGCCCTAACAATTCATCCAGTCAACCCTATTCTCATCCAGGACACACAATAATGTGACTTCTTGCAAGCTGTGCCCAGCATACCCACTAATTCTATCCTTTATTCTCGTCTGTGCTTTTCAAAACTCTGCACTGACTCCTATAAACGCCAACACTGCGACACCGTCGCTATGGCTATAACATAACATTTTGGACCCTCTCCTTTCCTTCTCTATGAACGGTATGCTTTGTCGGGATAGCATGCGACAATACTTTTCACTGTATTTTTTTTTGCCTGTGATATTTCCCTCATGGTTGGTTCACCAATTCCCACTCCTTGTCCAGGATCACGTAAGATATGTCTGGTTGAGGGAATTCCCTTCTGGAACTTTCCCACAGTGAGTTAATGAATGTCTTTTGCAGGGGAGAAAGTAAAAACAGTATTTTTTTTTGGTAAAGTATCCAGGAATGTTTGGATTTGGATAATGGATAAGTTTTATTGTTGTGGTTTAGGATCTTTTTGTATGCTTTAATTGGAACATCTTAATTAACCCATGAAATAAAACTCAACACCACTTAAAATTCAAAAGAACATAAGAAATTCAAGGAAATGGTGATTACTGTATAGCCATTTGAGCCTACTCTGTCATTCTGTACAATCACAGCTGCTTTTGCCTCCCCTCTCTCACTTGCTCACAAATCTGAGAGATCAGATATCTACATTCAATGATGGAACATTCTTAATCCACTGGTAGAGAATTCCAAAGATTCACTACTTTCTGCGTGAAGAGATTTAAGGATGGCTCACCAGTTAGCCCTGCAGTCTCCCAGTGCCAGGGACCCAGGTTCCATTCTGGCCTTGAGTGTCAATGTGAGTTTGCCTGTTCACTCTGTGTCTGCGTGGGTTTCCTCTGGGTGGTCGGGTTTCCTCCCGCAGTCCCAAGATATCCAAGTTAGTGGGATTAGTGGGGTAAATGCATGGTGTTAAGGAAATGAGGTGGGGGTGGGCCTGGGTAAGATGCTCTGTCAGAGAGTTTGTGTAGACTTGATGGGCCGTATGTCTTCCTTCTGCCCTGTAGGGGTTCTGTGATTTCTCAATCTCAGCCCTAAGCAGGCTACCCCTTCTCTTGGTCTTCATATTCTAGATTCCTTACCCAGGGAAAATAACAGCTCTGTCACTGCCCAGTCAGAGTATGGTACACTATCTTTTTCATCCCATTGGAAAGTTCATGGCAGACACTGGTGGCTACAGTGAAGAAAACTGGTCAAAAATAAGATTCATTTCTTGAAATTAATAATCTGTTAGATTGTATGCAGCATAAGCAGTCGGTAGAAATAGCAAACTTTGGGTTTCCTCCAGGAGCTCTTGTTTCCTCCCACAATCCAAGGATGTGCAGGATAGTTGGATTGGTCATGCTAAATTGCCCCTTAGTGTCAGGGGAACTAGCTAGGATAAATGCATCAGGTTAAAGGGATAGAGTCTGGGTGGGATTGTGGTTGGTGCGGACGCGATGGGCCGAAAGGCCTCTTTCTGCACTGTCGGATTCTGTGATCCCAATACATATGACAATAATAAATCAAATCTACGTACTCTATGAACAGCATGCCTTGTCTGTATAAGCGCGCAAGAAACAATACTTTTCACTGCATCCCGATCCAGTACTTGGCACACCATAACATCCAAGGCTCTGGGCCAAGTGCTGGCAAGCGGGATTAGGTGGGCAAGTCGGGGCCTATCGTGCGTCAGCACAGACATGATGGACCGAAGGGTTTCTTCTACACTGTAGCATTCTGTGAATACACGTGACAATAATAAATCAAATCAACACATTCAGCAAGATTTACTGTACAGCAGATGGAGGACTGCTTGCCACTTTGGGCCTCTTTAACCCCAAGGACAGTGGCCAAAGTAGCCCTATAGTGGCCAACTCAGCGCAAAATGCAAGTGGAATTAAATCGCCCCAGTTTATCTGGCTCAGCACCTCACTGGATTAACTCACTGAGCTGCTGCTGCCAGACAAACATGCCCAGCCAGAGTTGCTGTCTCTCTCACACACGTACCAGAAGATCGATAATCCACGGGGTCAGAGGCTCAAATCCAGGGAAGCGACACCTCAAATCCTTCATCAACCGTATCAGCACTTTAACTCTGAGGAGATACGAAAGCAGGTTAACCCAGCAGTGCCAAGCCCTGAGCCTTTGTGAACTGTTCAACAGTGGAGCATGAAGCCTCAGGGTGCCATCGTTTAAAGTCAAACATTCCCATGAACAGATGGGTCTTGGAGTGCTTATTCACAGATCCCTGAAGGTGGCAGAGTAGGTGAATAGGAATAGTTTACAAGGCACATGGGACACCTGCTTTTATCAGTCATGGTATAGGGGAGAAAAGCAATGGGGTAATGTTGGAACTGTCCATAACATGGGTGAGGCCACAGCTGGAGTAGTGCGTGCACTTCTGGGCAGCTCACTACAGGAAAGCTGTGAAAGCACCACAAGGAGAGACTGGATGGGTTTGGATTGTTTTCTCTAGAGCAGAGAAGGCTGGGGGGGGGGGGGCATGGACAGAGTGAGTAGGGAGCAGCTGTTCTCCTTAGTCGAGCAGTCAATCATGAGGGGGCAGAGTTTTAGGGCGAGGGGCAGGAGATTCAGAGGGGATTTGAGAAGCTTTTTCACTCAGAGGGTGGTGGGAATCTGGAATAAGAACATAAGAAATAGGAGCAGGAGTAGGCCATCTGGCCCTTCGAGCCTGCCCCGCCATTCAATAAGATCATGGCTGATCTATCGTGGCTCAGTTCCATATTCCCGCCCTCTCCCCATAACCCTTAATCCCCTCGCTTATCAAAAACCCATCAACCCGCTTCTTAAAAATATTTAGCGAGGTAGCCTCCACCACTTCAACGGGCAGAGAATTCCAGAGATTCACCACCCTTTGAGTGAAGAAGTTCCTCCTCAACTCCGTTCTAAACCATCCCCCCTTTATCTTGAGGCTGTGCCCCCTAGTCCTACTGTCCTTTCTGAGCAGGAAGAGTCTCTCCACCTCTATCCTATCCATCCCATTCATCATCTTATACGTCTCAATGAGATCTCCCCTCATTCTTCTAAACTCTAACGAGTACAAGCCTAGTTTATTCAGCCTCTCCTCATAGCTCAACCCCCTCAACTCCGGCATCAGCCTAGTAAACCTCCTCTGCACTCCCTCCAAGGCCAAAATATCCTTGCGTAAGCACGGCGCCCAAAACTGCACACAGTACTCCAGCTGCGGCCTCACCAATGCCCTATACAGCCGCAGCAAGACCTCCCTACTTTTATATTCAATCTCCCTCGCTATGAAGGCCAGCATCCCATTCGCCTTCCTGACCACCTGCTGCACCTGCAAGCTGGGTTTTTGTGACTCATGCACAAGGACCCCGAGGTCCCTCTGCACCGTCACCCGCTGCAGTTTTTCTCCACGTAAGTAATAATCCTTCCTACCATTATTCCTACCAAAGTGTACCACCTCGCACTTGCCAACATTAAATTCCATTTGCCAGTTCCTGGCCCATTTGCCCAGCCTATCTAGATCCTTCTGCAATACACTGCCTGGGAAGGTAGTGGAGGCCAGAAACCTTACAACCTGTAAAAAATATTTGGATAGGCACTTCAAATATCTCAACATTCAAGAATATGGGATAAGCGCAGGAAAATAGGATTTGCACGCCTTTAGTGGTAGCTATTGTAGCTGCAGGCTCAATGGGCCAAAGGGCCTTTTCTGTGCTGTGTGACTATGAACCTTTATGTCCACAATCCTGGTCTTACGAGTGGTGATCTAAATCTGAAATGGGATCACACCTTCCTATTGAGTGGGGGTAATTGGTCTCCACTGGTTTTTAAGATGTAAACACAATGCCATTGAGTTCAACGCTTCAGTGCTCCCAACAACATCACCCGTGGCTGTAAAGTCATTTCAGATTCAAGGAACAGGAGGGAGCAGCCGCGACTGAGGTGGTTTCTCAAATAAGCACGCAATCAAAGTTCAGGAAGAAAGGCAAGACACATCATCAATCACTCATTCGCAGTTTCCTACATTCACTGAGGCCATTCCTCGCAGAGTACATGCTACGTGCCTGGTCCAGGCTGCATTATCCAATGGTACACAAGACAGCAGCTGATGGGTGCAATGGACAACTGAAACATGAAGCAAAGCTGGCAACAGGGCAGCTGGCAATCAGGTACACAATGGGGAGAACTGTACCCGTGCTGTACCTGTCCTGGGATGGGGGAAAGAGTGTAGAGGGAGCTTTACTCTGTATCTAACCCCGTGCTGTACCTGTCCTGGGAGTGTTTGATGGGGGGACAGTATAGAGGGAGCTTTACTCTGTATCTAACACCGTGCTGTACCTGTCCTGGGAGTGTTTGATGGGGACAATATGGAGGGAACTTTACTCTGTATCTAACCTGCAATGATGAAGTGATGTGATGAATGTTAATCTTCATCCAGCACATGGAACTTGATCTGCAGTGCAGGCAAGTTAATTTAGTTGCTGTTGACCTCACCTGGGCACACCTGACATTGACATGTGGCGATGTATTGGAATAGGTTCAAGTCTGTGTCACTAACATTTCCGCCTCAATGTACAGAGCACTCAACAGAAGAAAACAAGATGAATAAATAGCGGCAGCTTGACAACAGAAGTCAAGGCCTATGCATTTCAGAGAGTTAGATAACTGTTAGCAGCACCGTAGTGTGACAGGCTGGGGAGTGCAGAATGCAGGATTCAGAAGGCAGGTTTGTCCCGGGGAGGGGGGGTTCAGAGGACAGGCTGTCCTGGAAGGGTGGGGTGGGGGTAAACATGCTGACTTACGTGGACTGAGAGGAATTCTCCTCAAACCATCGGGCGTGACGAATTGCTGCTAAAGCACTCTGCAGGACTTTGATGTCCACTGAAAAAGAAAGGAATGATATTAGAAACACAATCTTGGGGGAAGGAAGGAGAAGGGGATGGGGGGGGCGGGGGGGGGCGAAGGGAGGAAGGAAGGAGGGGAAGAGGGAAGGGATAGTCAGAAGCTTTATCCCCAAGGTGGAAGAGTCAATTAGTAGGGGGCACAGGTTTAAGATACAAGGGGCAAGGTTTAAAGGAGGTGTATGAGGCACATTTTTGTATGCACAGAGAGTGGTGGGTGCCTGGAACTCGCTGCCGGGGGAGGTAGTGGAAGCAGATATGACAGTGAGTTTTAAGGGGTGCCTGGATAATTACATGAATAGGATGGGAATGGAAGGATACGGTCCCGGGAAGGGTAGGGGGTTTTAGTTCAGTCGGGCAGTGTGGTTGGTGCAGGCTTGGAGGGCAAGACCCTGTTCCTCTGCTGTAATATTCTTTCTTCTAGTTCACAGCAGGGTCGGAAGGTGGCCAGGGCTCCCCTCCTGCTCCAGAGACAGGAGTACAAAGTGTGGACACAGGGAATGTCACTGTGATAGGAGTGCAGACTTGTGGTTGAGACGCCAAACTAAGGGCCCTGTCTGTCCGTTCAGTAGGAGACTGCAAGGAGCTATTTCGTAGAGTGGGTGAACATTTCCTGGTCGATATTGTTCACAAGAGCAGAAAGGACTAGATGCGATTGCCCGAGATGTCCACCGCAGTAGGTGAAGTGATGGCCGAGTGGTATTATCATTGGACTATTAATCCAGAAACTTAGCTAATGTTCTGGGGGACCTGGGTTCGAATCCCACCACAGCAGATGGTGGAATTTCAGTTCAATAAAAAATATCTGGAATTAAGAATCTACTGATGATCCATTGTCGGAAAAACCCATCTGGTTCCCTTTTGGGAAGGAAATCTGCCGTCCTTACCCCGGTCTGGCCTATATGTGACTCCGGAGCCACAGCAATGTGGTTGACTCTCAACTGCTCTCCAAGGGGCAACTAGGGATGGGCAATAAATGCTGGCCCAGCCAGCGATACCCATGTCCCACTAATGAATGGAAAAAGGTAGATTGCCAAGGGCAACATGGTGGAACAGTGGTTATCACTGCTGCCTCAGCACCAGGGACCCAGGTTCAATTCCCAGCTCGGGTCACTGTCTGTGCAGAGTCCGCACATTCTCCCTACGTCTGCATGGGTTTCCTCCCACAGTCCGAAAGACGTGCTGGTTAGGGTGCATTGAGGCTGAGTTTAGCATGGATAACGTACCTGAACAGGCGCCAAAGTGTAGCAAATAGGGGATTTTCACAGTAACTTCAATGCAGTGTTAATGTAAGCCTTACTTGTGACAATAACAACTTTAAAAAATAAATTCGCTTCAGAGCGATTAGTTATTAGGCCAACATGTTGATGCTCTGATAGAGTCCGCCAGCCCCTCAGCACCATGGGGAAGGATTCTGAATTTGTTTGAGGGGTTTCCAGTTCGCGACTAAGGCAGAGTCTCTGTTTGGATGAGAGCGGTGCAGCAAACGAACTTTCCTCGGGTAAGATCTGAATTGCAGGGCCAATGGGGAAATCAATTATTGGAGTTTGACTCCCTTTGCCATGATTAAGTACTGGGAAGCTGTGATTGACAAAGAGCTTCCAGTCAACTCACCTGCAATGACATGGGGGTACCTGGAAGGTGGCTGATCTGTTTCCCTTTACGTGGTCTATCAATGAGACTTGCTGCCTTATTTCCAGAGGCAACTGTGTCTGTGGGAACAGTGCGGTGGGAATGTACCGTACGAGGTGAGAAGCTATTGTACAACGTGCGGCATCACACAGGGTGAAAAAGCACGCTGAGGCTTTGAATAATACTTACGGTGGAGCTCTGGGTCAAGCTTGCGTAGGTTGGGCGGGACAGTGGTGATGAGGATTTTGACAGTGGCATCGGGTGAGCTGATCTCAAAGCCTGTCTCATTGGTGATCATAGTGAGAACTGGAAGCAAATGAAGCAGGGGGTTAATTTGAATGCTTGTTACTGCAAGCATCACAACTATACTGAGTACATGAGTAATAACCCCTGGGTGGATACCAATCCTAACTTCCAGCATCGAGCCACTGGAGCTGCACTAGTCCCCATCATGCCTCGGCTATAGCATGTAATTGGTGGCAGCAGCGATAACACACTAATAAATAAACCTTTCTCCCGAGTGTCTGGAGGTTTCTTCCTCAAGCCGAGCGGTATTAAAAGCAAATTACTGCGGATGCTGGAATCTGAGACCAAAAGAGAAAATGCTGGAAAATCTCAGCAGGTCTGGCAGCATCTCTAAGAGAGAAAAGAGCTGACACTTAGAGTCCAGCTGACCCTTTGTCAAAGCTTTCGCCTAGTGGTATGATAGCCTGACCATTCATCCAGAAACTCAGCTAATGTTCTTGGGACCCGGGTTCGAATCCCGCCACGACAGATGATGGAATCCGGATTCAATAAAAAATATCTGGAATTAAGAATCTACTGATAACCCATTGTTAGAAAACCCATCTGGTTCCCTTTAGGGAAGGAAATCTGCCGTCCTTGCCCCGGTCTGGCCTTCATGCGACTCCAGAGCCACAGCAACGTGGTTGACTCTCAATTGCCCCTCTGAAACGGCCTAGCAAGCCACTCAGTTGAAGGGCAACTAGGGATGGGCAATAAATGCTGGTCCAGCCAGGGATACCCATGTTCCACGAATGAATTTAAAAATGTACTCTCAATGACAAAAACAGCTAATCAGCAACACATCCACCCGCCCCTGCCAATCAACTCGATAATCAAATACAGGAACAAGAACTCGTAAAATGGCAAAGCAAAGTGAGGGTTAATCAAATACTCACTTTCAGAGGGTTCCTGGGCTCGCAGGGTCTCTGCCACTTTGTTACCCAGAGCAGCAACTGCTTCCACTGAAGGCAAAGAGGGGAAAAGAAAACACACAATTATATTTTACCCAAGTATGGTGTTCGGAGCAGGGGTTACATATACGAATGGCACCTACAACCCAGAATCCAAAAGTCAAACTCGTTTCAGCTGCAAGTTCTCCAGTCAACACCAAGAAAACACAATCTGGTGGAGTGGTGCCATGACAATAATCTCTCCCTCAATGTCAGTAAAACTAAGGAGACGGTCATCGACTTCAGGAAGTGTAGTGAGAACATGTCCCTGTCTACATCAACAGGGATGAAGCAGAAATAGTCGAAAGCTTCAAGGTTTTAGGTGTCCAAATCACCAACAACCTGTCCTGGTTCCCCTCATGCCGACGCTATAGATAAGAAAGCCCAACAAATGCCTCTACTTCCTGATAAGACGAAGGAAATTTGGCACGTCTGCTTCTACACCCCTAGCTATGACTGTAACACTACATTCTGCATCTGCTCCTTTCCTACCCTATGAATGGTATGCTTTGTCCATATAGTGCGCAAGAAACAATAGTTTTCACTGTATACTAATATACATGACAATAATAAATTGAATCAAAATGAAAACATCTAACATTAGATCCAAGGTAAGAAACATTAAAGTTTATTTATTAGTGTAACGAGCAGGCTTACATTAACACTGCAATGAAGTTGTTGTGAAAATCCTCTGGTCACCACACTGTTCAGGTACACTGAGGGAGAATTTAGCACAGTCAATGCAGTAAATGTACTTTATTTCCTCTGACTAATTTATGGGAAGGTCCCAGTATTTTTCCTCGAGCATCTAAGCTTTAGATGGAGGATACAAGTTACGTTAGGAGGAGCGGTGAACAGCAAGTGAGAATGACTGAGCTGGAAGGGAGGATTAGAGATACTGACGGTAATACTGGAAAAATGACAAGGCGTGTGAAGGGTTGCGTGTCAGATGGACAGATATGGTAAATGTGGATTGCTTCAGCGAATTGTGAATAGTGCAGGAAGAGAAAGTGAATTCGCAACAGATCACAGAGGGATTAATTTGTCCAAAGGGCAATAAATTTTTGCAGTAAGCTGCAAATAAGGTCACGGGTGAATAGTACAGGGATTATTTTGAATACGTTTAGATGCAGTCACAGCTGGAGCGAGTTAATGTGACAGAGACACAAGATAAACCTTAAAAAGGCTAATCATTTTTATTTCTCTCCTTCCTTGGACAGCTAAGGTGCTATTCCTGCATGTTGAACTAGATGAACGGATATTCGGGATTGGCTGTTAAACATTGGGATCTTGCTGCTTTCTAAGGGGCTGTATATCCACATTCAGCGAGTGTTTTGATTTCATTTTATTATTGTCACATGTAGTAACCTACAATAAAAAGTATTGTTTCTTGTGCGCTATACAGACCCAGCATACCGTTCATAAAGGAGGAAAGGAGAGGGTGCAGAAAGTAGTGTTACAGTCATAGCTAGGGTGTAGAGAAAGATCAACTTAATTCGAGGTAGGTCCATTCAAAAGTCTGACAGCAGCAGGGAAGAAGCTGTTCTCGAGTTGGTTGGTATGTGACCTCAGACTTTTGTATCTTTTTCCCAATGGAAGAAGGTGGAAGAGAGAATGTCCGGGGTGCATGGGGGGTCCTTGATTATGCCGGCTGCTTTTCCCCGAGGCAGCAGGAAGTATAGACAGAGTCAATGGTTGGGAGGCTAGTTTGCGTGATGGATTGGGCTACATTCATGGCCCTTTATAGTTTCTTGCAGTCTTGGGCAGAGCAGGAGCCCATACCAAGCTGTGATACAACCAGAAAGAATGCTTTCTATGGTGTATCTGTAAAAGTTGGTGAGAGTTGTGGCTGACATGCCAAATTTCCTGTGTCCTGTTTGAATCTTGTAATTGGGAAAAGTTCTGCTAATTCTTTTCACTATAATTTAATTGTGTTCTTAAGTAAACTTGATTTCAATAAAAGCTCCCTAGTAGGTCACTGAAATCATACCTGGAATGAAACACCTTCTGCTGATTTGAATGCCAAAATCAAATTTAAGACTTAGGATCTAAGCTAGCTTCACAAAACACTTTGGAGTTTCTGGATGGGTCTTAACGGTACATATTTAGTACAACTGCAGAATAACTGGATGGGACACTGCCCTGCTTGGTTTACAACACTCACAGGTTGGTAAGATCTTCAGGATGACGACAAGGTCAGCGACGTTGTGGCCGGTCATCATCGTCCCCTTCTTGTACGAGCCAACCTGGCGCACTTCCTCGATTTGCTTTAAGGGTGGAAGACAAAAAGGGAAAATTAATGGGGCCACTTTTGAAGAGAATCTCACCAATGCAGTTGGTGATGCCAAATAAACTAAGACAGTGAACTAAGGAGACCAAATCTGCGCACAATACTCTAGGCGTGGCCTCATCAAGGTACAATAGCAGCAAGACATCCCTGCCCCTGCATCCCAATCCTCCCGCTATGAAGGCCAACATACCATTTGCCCTTTTTACTACCTGCTGCACTTGCGTGCTCACCTTCAGAGATATATTGTTCGCTTAACTTACCACTTCAAAGTTGCCCGGAGCCACGATCAGATTGTCGATTACGTTGTTGATCTTGGTAACCAAGGAGAGTATGGAGGCCTAGGAAACAGGAATAGCGACAGTGCTATTAACAGAGTAACTGCACCGCAGCTTTAATCCACATGTTTGTATCAAATTGCTTTCCAGGGGTAAACAGCCTGCCGCTTGGCCACACTGGCAAAGAGGTTCTCAAGATCCTGGCTGCTCCTGGGGTGAGGGGGGCAACCGCGCAAGGACCAGGAAGCCAGTTTTCAGCCGCCTGACTCCTGGAAATAACATTAGCAACGCTGCGGGCCCTCGAATACTGCCAAAGTGTTACTTGTCAGCAATTTACCCAAGCCCTGGATGGAGCGATCAGGGGGACTAACTTGCAAGGGAAACTGAAGAGACATTTCCTACCCCAGGAGTTCATAACAAAGTATAAGGAGTCAACATGCACTGCAGGTTTAGGACAGTCATTGGTCCAACACTGTTTGGCGATATGGTGAACCAGAGATTGATAGTTCTACATGAGTTCCCAAACGCAAATGTTGACGAGTGAAACACCATTGTGGTAAACCACTTCCCCAAGCAATTGGGTAGTTGACCTTTCAAAACCCAGTTCGAACACTTGCTTTATCAGAGGTGTGCATCAACACTTCCTGCTCCCTTACCT
This sequence comes from Carcharhinus amblyrhynchos, assembly GCF_965287045.1. Taxonomy (NCBI): domain Eukaryota; kingdom Metazoa; phylum Chordata; class Chondrichthyes; order Carcharhiniformes; family Carcharhinidae; genus Carcharhinus; species Carcharhinus amblyrhynchos. Next base: position 540,136 of record NW_027649862.1, read on the forward strand.
GTTCGGATGGAGTTGGGGACAGATCCTGGTTTCGTTTCAACAGGGCCTCACTCAGAGTTGTTTCGTCAGGTGCAGGCTTGACCCGGGGAAAGGCCATCTCGCACTGTGAAGGGGAAGAACACAACACACACCCGTTTGGAATAGCAAACAAATTTCAGCAGCACAAATTGTTTCAATCTTATCAGATTTGAGAACACAGCATAAACTCCTAATCAAAAACAGAAACTGCGACATCTACAAATCCAAAACACACTTGGAAGGAACTTTTACACTCAGGACAGTGAAAGTGGAGTCATAGTGAACAGAGTGGTGAAGGCAGCATTTAGCATGCCTGGTTTCATCGGTCAGAACATTGAATACGGGAGTTGGGACATCTTGTTGCAGTTGTGCAAGACATTGGCAAGGCCACACTTTGAATATTGTGTACTGTTGTGTTCACCCTATTATAGAAAGGATATTATTCAACTAGAAAGACTGCAGAAGAGATTTATTAGCATACTACCAGGACTTGATAGTTTGTTTATAAGGAGTGGCTGGATAGACTGGGACTTTTTTCTCTGGGGCGTAGAAGGCTGAGGGGCAGCACAGTAGCACAGTGGTTAGCGCTACTACTTCACAGCGCCAGGGACCCGAGTTCGATTCCCAGCTTGGGTTACTGTCTGTGTGGAGTCTGCACGGGTTTCGTCTGGGTGCTCCAGTTTCCTCCCAGTCTGAAAGACGTGCTGGTTAGGGTGCATTAACTGGAACAGGTGCCAGAACGTGGCAAGTAGGGGAGTTGCAGTGTTACTTCATTGCAGTGTTAACATAAACTTAACTTGTGACTAATAAATAAATTTTAACTAGAATTCTATAAAATAACGAGGGACATAGATCAGTTAGATAAATAATATCTTTTCCAAAGGTAGGAGAATCTAAAGCTAGAGGGCAGAGATTTGAAGTGCGAGGGGAGATATATAGAAGTGTCCAGAGGGGCAATTTTTTCACGGAGGATGGTGAGTGTCTGGAACGAGCTGCCAGAGGTAGTAGTAGAGGCGGGTACAATTTTACCTTTTAAAAAGCATTTAGACAGTTACATGGGTACGATTGGTATAGAGGGATATGGGGCAAATGCAGACAATTGGGACTAGCTTAGGGGTTTAAAAAAGGCGGCATGGACAAGTTGGGTTGAACTGTCAGTTTCCATACTGTAAACCTCGATGACTCTACATGTGGCAGACTCCCAGAGGGGTTCTGGGTCAACAGAGCCCTTAAAAAAGAGAGGTGCTGAGTATCTGCTGAAAAAGGATTTTAAGAGTCAGTGACAAGTGCTTCATTTGTGCAAATCTGTAGATGGCATCAAATTAGAAGGCAAAGTGAGTACCTGGGAGCAGCAAGTTACAGAAGGGAAGATGGAGAGAGTACAATTATGGCAGACAGGAGTTTCAAAGGATAGATTTCTGGCGACTAAGGGACGAGGGTGACACGTTGGCCCAGTGGCTAACACTGCTGCCTCACAGCAGTGACCTGGGTTCGATTCTCAGCTTGGGTTACTCTATGTGTGGAGCTTGCATGTTCTCCACGTGTCAGCGTGGGTTTCCTCTGGGTGCTCCGGTTTCCTCTCTCATTCTGAAAGATGCGCTGGTTAGGGTGCATAGATCCAAACAGGTGCCCCTTACTTGTGACTAATAAATAAACTTTACTTCAGGAAAAATGCCCAGAGGGTGGTGGGTGTTAAAGCTTGTTTGTTAGTCACAAGTCAGCTAACATTCACACTGCAATGAAGTTACTGTGAAAATCCCCCAGTTCCACACTCCTGTGCCTGTTCGGGTACACTGAGGGAGAATTTAACACGGCCAACGTACTCAAACCAGCACGTCTTTCAGACTGTGAGAAGAAACTGGAGCATCCAGAAGAAACTCATGCAGACACGGGGAGAACGTGTAAACTCAACACAGACAGTGACCCAAGCTGGGAATTGTACCCGGGCCCCTGGCGCTGTGAAGCAGCAGTGCTAACCCACCGTTACACACTGTCTGGAATTCACTGTGGAAGTTGGTGATTTAGGCTGAAAAGCTTAGCTAATTGAACAAGTATCTGGATCTGAAGTGCTGTCACCTGCGAGGCTATGGGCCAAGCCAGTGGGATTAGAACGAGTGGTTCTAATCCCACTCTTTTGTGGCTAGCAGACAGGATGGGCCCAACATCCTCTTCTCGCACTGTAACATTTCTATGGTTTCAGGTGGGGAAGTGGGAGCTCGCCTAGATTTGAGTTCCAAAGACAAGTTGGAATACCTTATTAAAGATGACATAGAAACCAGAAGCAGGAGTAGGCCATTCAGCCCTCTGACCTGCTCTGCTGTTCATTTTAAACATCGAATTTAATATCCTGATTCCCTCTTCATATCCCTTTGATCCTCGAGCCCCCTGGAGCTATACCTCAGTCACTGAGGGGTGCTGAGTGCCCAGACACACAGACAGGGACAAAATGCCATCACCAAGGCTAACTGCCGCGGGGAGCTGGACCACAAAAGGAAGAAAGCTGCTAATCATCAGCCATACTGAGCTTTGGTTAGACCAAGTGCAGCACAGCTCTGGGCAACTCCAGAAAAACAAACAGAACAGCCTTGGAGCGAGTGAGTCACCGATTCACCACAATGACACCAGAGCTGACAGAGAATAATCCTGAGGAAAACGCAACAGAAATCGTGACATTCGAAAGCCACTTGGATTTCCACTTGGGAGTGCTGTAAACTACAAGGCTCTGAGCCGAGAGTTAGAAACTGGAGAACATCTTCTCGTGGTGTAGGTCTGATGGACCAAGCAGTTTCCTTCAGTGCTGTAAACTCTTGTTTCTTGACTTTCTCAAAGTAAAGTTTATTCATTAGTCACATGCAAGGCTTACATTAATACTGCAATGAAGTTACTGTGAAATTCCCGTAGCTGCCACACTCCAGAGCCTGTTTGGGTACACGGAAGGAGAATTTAATACGGCCAATCCACCTAATCCGCACATCTTTGGACACTAAGGGACAATTTAGCATGGCTAATCCACCTAACCCGCACATCTTTGGACTCGAAGAGACAATTTAGAACATAAGAAATAGGAGCAGTAGGCGGCCACCTAGCTCCTCGAGCCTGCCCCGCCATGCAACAAGATCATGGCTGATCTGAAGTGGATCAGTTCCACTTTCCCGCTTTCTCCCCCTAACCCTTAATTCCCTTGTCCATCAGAAACCTATCTACCTGTGACTTAAATATATTCAGCGAGGTAGCCTCCGCCACTTCAACGGGCAGAGAATTCCAGAGACTCACTACCCTTTGAGTGAAGAAGTTCCTCCTCAACTCTGATCTAAACTGCGCCCCTCTCCTTATTTTGAGGCTGTGCCCTCTAGTTCTGCTATCCTTTCTAAGCGGGAAGAATCTCTCTACCCTATCTAGCCCCTTCGTTATCTTATATGTCTCTATAAGATCCCCCCTCAGCCTTCTAAACTCCAATGAGTACAGACCCAGTCTATTCAATCTCTCCCCATAGGCTAACCCCCTCATCTCCGGTATCAGCTGAGTGAACCTTTTCTGCACTCCCTAGTTCGGCTAATCCACCCTAACCTATGCATCTTTGGACCCTCAGGAGCAATTTAGCATGGCCAATCCAACCAACCTGCACATCTTTGGACTGTGGGAGGAAATTCATGCAGACATAGGGAGAACTCTGCACAGATACTGACCCAAACCAGGAATTGACCATGTCGCTGGCACTTTGAGGCAGCATTGCTAACCACTGTACCACCATGCCTTCCGTGTTCACAAAGGTGAGGGGTGATCTGTTTGAGATGGCCAAAATGATTTGGTAGCTGGGGGCAGGATCCAGAAAAGGATGCTTATCAATGAGACCTAGAGTTAAATCAGGAAGTACTTATTCATACCGAGGGCTAACACTGGAAAAAGGCTCTGGATATCGAAGACTGGAATCTCTAAGGGTATTTAGGGGATAATGTGTAAAGGGTAGGGGGCAGCAGGCGGCGGCGGCAGTTAAAAGGAAATTAGAAACGATGTAACTCACGAACAGGCACTGAATCTTAAATATCCTTCAATAAGCAAAATGCTGCAGATGCTGGCATTCAAAACAAGAACAGAGGACCCTGGAAAAACTTAGCATAGAGTCAGGGAGACCGACAGCACAAAAAAAAAGGCCCTTCAGCCCACTGAGTCTGCGCCAGTCAAAGACAAACCACCCAACTATTCTAATCCCATTTTCCAGCACTTGGTCCACAGCCCTGCCATTGCAACTACACATCGAGATGCTTCTTAAATGTTATGAGGGTCTCTGCCTCCACCAGTCTTTAAGGCAGTGAGTTCCAGACTCCCACCATGCTCTGCGTGAAAAATCTCAAGTTCTTACACATCTTGATCCTAATCTATCCTTACAGTTGTCTCGAGCTGCATCTCCCTACGGTGCAGGGGAGGGGGTCGCCCACATGATGCCAGTGGGTGCACAAAGATGTGCCTTGAGCAAGGCTGAAAGTAACCACACAGACTGAGAAGCAGGAGGGAAGGAATTCCATTAGTTCCTGTGCAGGGAGGATTAGCCATTGCTCGTTAACTAACCATTTTTGGACCACACACACGGGAATTTTTTTCAAAATTCATTCGTGGGACATGGGTGTTGCTGGCTGAGCCAGCATTTATAGCCCATCCCTAGTTGCCCTTGGAGGGGCAGATGAGAGTCAACCACATTGCTGTTGCTCTGGAGTCACACATAGGCCAGACCGGGGTAAGGATGGCAGATTTCCTTCCCTAAAGGGAACCAGATGGGTTTTTCTGACAATGGATCATCAGCAGATTCGTAATTCCAGATATTTTTTATTGAATTCAAATTCCACCATCTGCCACGGCAGGATTCGAACCTGGGTCCCCAGAACATTTGTGGAGTTTCTGGATTAATAGTCTAACAATAGTATCACTAGGCATTGCTTCCGCCACTTGCAACAAGTAGAACACAAAGCAGGAGGTCTGCAGTATCTGTAAAGAGAGAAAATGGAGCGAATGTTTCGGAACCTTGTGAGACAGGGGCAAAAGGACTTGAAACTCTGGTTCTCTGCTTTCTCCCCACACTGATGCTGCAACACCTGCTGAGTTTTTCCAGCATTCTGTGTTATATATTCTTAGTTAGATGTAGCCTGGTATGGAGGGCATTAGCAATGAGGTGAGGCTGGAGAAACTTGGTTTGTTCTCACTGGAACGATGAAGGTTGAGGGGTGACCAGATAGAAGTCTACAAGGTTATGAGGGGAATGGACAGGGTGGATAGTCAGAAACTTTTTCCCAAGGTAAAAGAGTCAATTACCCGGGGGAATAGGTTTAAGGTGCAAGGGGCAAAGTTTAAAGGAGATGTACGAGGCAGGTATCTTGCAGAAGGTGGTGGGTGTCTGGAACTCGCTGCTGGGGGAGGTAGTGGAAGGAAATATGATAGTGAATTTTATGGGGTGTCTGGACAAATACATGAATAAGATGGAAATAGAGGGATATAGTCCGCAGAAGGGTGAAGGGTTTTAGTTCATTCAGGCAGCATAGTTGGTGCAGGCTTGGAGGGTCGAAGGGCTTGTTCCTGTGTTGTAATTTTCTCTGTTCTTTGATCCCTTTCCCATCCACCTTTTGGAAGAACTGTTATTGAACTAGTCCAGACTTTATCTTTTTAATCACCTTCTACACTTCCTCTTATGCCCACAGCTTCACGTGACATCAGTGACATTATAAGTGGGCCATTTTGCCCCTTGAGCTTACTCTGTTAGTCACAACCTCTCATTGCCCTGGGTTTCTTTAATGCATCAAAATCTAACCTTCAGAGTCTTGGATATACTTATCAAATTGACACCCAGCACTCTCCAGCGTACAGGATTCTGAAGATTCACAATCTGTTTGGTCAAGAAATTCCTCCTCATCTCTATCATGGAATTCCTTCAGAGCAGAGAGGCCATGTGGCCCATCGAGTCTACACTGACCCTCAGGGTATCCAATCCAGTCCTCTCCTCTTCCCTATCTCCATGACCTTCGCACATTTACCATGGCTAATCAGCCCAACTTAAACATCTTTGGATTGCAAATGCTCCACTCTAAACAATCAACCCATTATTCTGAGACTGTGACCTCCATGTTCAAGACAACATAAGAACATAAGAAATAGGAGTAGGAGGAGGCCATCTAGCCCTTCGAGCCTGCCCCGCCATTCAGTAAGATCATGGCTGATCTGAAGTGGATCAGTTCCACTTTCCCGCTTTCTCCCCATAACCCTTAATCCCCTTGCCTACCAAAAACCTATCTACCCGCGTCTTAAATATATTTAGCGAGGTAGCGTCCACCACTTCAACGGGCAGAGAATTCCAGAGATTCACCATCCTTTGAGTGAAGAAGTTCCTCCTCAACTCTGTTCTAAACCGCACCCCCCCCCCTTATCTTGAGGCTGTGCCCTCTAGTCCTGCTGTCCTTTGAGCGGGAAGAACCTCTCCACCTCGACCCTATCCATCTCCTTCATCATCTTATACGTCTGAATAAGATCTCCCCTCATCCTTCTAAGCTCCAACGAGTACAAGCCCAGTCTATTCAGCCTCTCTTCATAGTTCAATCCCCTCAACTCCGGTATCAGCCTAGAGAACCTCCTCTGCACTCCCTCCAAGGCCAAAATATCCTTGCGCAAGTGCAGCGACCAAAACTGCACATAGTACTCCAGCTGCGGCCTCACCAGTGCCCTGTACAGTTGCAGCAAGACCTCCCTACTTTTATATTCAATCCCCCTCGCTATGAAGGCCAGCATCCCATTTGCCTTCCTGATCACCTGCTGCACCTGTAGGCTGGGTTTTTGCGACTCATGCACAAGGACCCCCAGGTCCCTCTGCACCGTAGCATGCTGCAGCTTTTCGCCCTTTAAGTAGTAGTCCCTCCTCCTATTATTCCTGCCAAAGTGAATAACCTCATACTTGTATTCCATCTGCCAGGTCCTCGCCCACTTGCTCAGCCTATCTAGATCCCTCTGCAGACTTTCTACACCCTCCGCACAATTTGCTTTTCCACATATCTTTGTGTCATCAGCAAATTTCGACACCCTACACTCAGCTCCCTTCTCCAGATCATCTATATAAATGGGAAATAGCTGAGGCCCCAGCACCGATCCCTGGGGCAATCCACTAGACACCAACCGCTAATCTGAACAGCACCCATTGACACCTACTCTCTGCCTCCTATTTGACAGCCAATCCTCTATCCACACTAACACCTTACCCCCAACTCCATGCCCCCTCACCTTCTGTAACAACCTTTTGTGTGGCACCTTATCAAATGCCTTCTGAAAATCGAGAAACACCACATCCACCGGTTCCCCTCTGTCCACGCACTAGACACATCCTCATAGAATTCCAATAAATTCGTCAGACACGACTTCCCCTTAACGAATCCGTGCTACGTCTACTCTATCAAACAATTCTTCTCAAGGTGCCTCACTATTTCTTCTTTGATGACGGATTCAAGCATTTTTCCTACAAGACGTTAAACTAACCAGCCTATAATTCCCTGCCTTTTGCCAGCTACCCTATTTAAACAGCAGCGTAACATTAGCCGTTTTCCAATCTTCCGGCACTTCCCCAGAATCCAGCGAGGTTTGGAAAATAATCACTAAAGCATCCACTATCACCTCCGCCATTTCCTTCAGAACCCTGGGATGCATTCCATCCGGTCCTGGGGACTTGTCCACCATCAGTCCCACTAGTCTGTCGAGCACTACCTCTCTAGTGGCAGTGATCTCATTCAGGCCCTCAACTCCTACCATCCTTCTATCGTTAATACCCGGCAAACTATTCGCGTCCTCCTCCGTGAAGACCGAAGCAAAAAACTTCTTTAAGGCCTCAGCCATTTCCTCATCCCTCACCACTAAATCCCCCCTCTCATCCTCTAAGGGTCCAACATTCACCCTAGCCTGCCTCCTCCTCTTTACGTATTTATAAAAACTCTTACTATCCTTTTTTATATTTAGAGTTCGACAAGCCTCTTAAGAATTCTATGACTCAATAAGATCACCTGTAATTATTTTAGGAAACGTACGTCTGGGTCTGTTTAATCTCTCTGCACAGGACAATCCCAGTAGGAACCTTTGTGCCCCCTTTCTTCTTTAGGGAAGGAGACCAAAACTCTACGCCGTATTCCAGGTGTGGTCTCACCAAGGCCCTGTATAATTGCAGTAAATTCTCACACTCCAATATGTTTACGTAAACACCATTTCTTTTCCTGAATTGTATATTGGGCCTGCATATTGACCTTGTGATTCCTGCATAAGGGACACGCAGACACACTGGATACCAACACCATTGCCTGCCTTTCGATTTTTTTCCTAACAAAGTAGTTTGTCAAATTTCTCCACACTATCTTCCACCCGTCATGTCCTTGCTCTTCATTTGAACCGTCTACATTCCTCTGCAGCCTCCACGCATCCTCTTCACAGCTTGCCTTCCCACTTAACATTGTATTGCCTGCAAACTTGGATTTGATCCTGTCTGAATAGATGAGGCCCCAGCACCAATTCTTGTGGTACCAGCCAGTCAATCTATAAACGCTCTACTTATTCCTACTCCCTGCCTTCTGTCTGCTAACTAATCCTCTACCCATGCGAATACACAAGCCCACTCCTACTAGCCTCAGTTTTATAGAATAACTTCTTGTCCTATATGAAATGCTCTCTGAAGATGCAAATACACTGTAGCTATTGATTCCCCCTTACCCACTCTGCCAGATACAAAGTGCTCGTAACACGTTTGTCAAACAGCACTTAAAGGACACTTTGACAAAGGGTCACCTGGGCTCGAAACGTCAGCTCTTTTCTCTCCTTACAGATGCTGCCAGCCCTGCTGAGATTTTCCAGCACTCTTTCTTTTGGCTCCTTAATGTTTGATAAGCCGAGGTTGATTCTACCCTCCCCATCAGATGATGAATTTCCAGGTGCTGATACCACAACCCTATTAATCGATTCTGGCATTTTTCAAATGGGCAAATGGCCTCCTGAACTACGAGGGGAAGCTGAACAAATTAGGCTTGTTTTCTCCAGAACAACAGAGGCTGAGGGGAAGACCTGATACAAGTCTATAAAATGAGAGGCACAGATAGGGTTGCCAGTCAGAATCTCCATCGAGTTGAAATGTTTAATACCAGGGGGCACGCACTTAAGGCAAGAGGGGGAAGCTCAAAGGAGATGCGAGGAGCAGGTTTTTTACTTCACACAGAGTGGTGAGTGTCTGGAATGTGCTGCCAGGGGTGGTGAGGCAAGCAGATACAATAGGGCTGTTTAAGGGGCTTTTAGATCAACACATGAATATGGAAAGAATAGAGGGATAGGGAGCAAGGGCAGACAGAAGGGATTAGTTTAATTCGGCGTCACGTTCAGCACAGCATAGTGGGCCAAAGGGCCTGTTCCTGTGCTGTACTGTTCTGTGTATTGCACAAGTTTGTGATTTTTGTTAACGCTTTTGGGCTAATGGCCTGTAGTCCTCTGCATCGTCACTACCTGGGGCAGCACGGTGGTTAGTGCTGCTGCCTCACAACACCAGGACTCGGGTTCGATTCCCAGCTTGGGTCACTGTCTGTGTGGAGTCTGCACATTCTCCCGTGTCTGCGTGGGTTTCCTCCGGGTGCTCTAGTTTTCTCCCACAGTCCGAAAGACGTGCAGGTTAAGGTGCATTGGGCGTGTTAAATTCTCATTCAGTGTTACTCGAACAGGTACCGGATTGTGGCAACTAGGGGAATTTCAAAGTAACTTCATTGCCGTGTTAATGTAAGCAGACTTGCGACACTAATAAATAAACTTTACACCCTTTATTGAAAAGCTGTTTTGTGTTTAACTTCCAAATCCACAGCGACTGCGCCAGAATCTAGATTATCAATGCATTCTGTTTCTCTGCAGTCAACACTCCCAAAAGCTTAAGATGCAGCCAGGCACGGAGGATCTGACAGCTTTCAGTCCCATCTATTCATCTCCTACTATTTCTTTACTAGTCCTCTACGCTCATTACTCAGGTTCCCCACTATTTCTGCAGCTTCTGTGTCTTCTAGCGTCACACAGTGTTTAATATGGTGAGCACTTGCAGACCGCCAAAGATTTCTCCTATTGCTGCCTCAAAAGGCACTAGAGTGGACTTTCGTCATGTCTTTTTATGTTGATGCTGTTTTAGTCGAGATTTCAGGTGACCCAGGGTCCAGAACCTGAGCCACTGAATCCTGCTCCTCAAGACCCAATCATTCTTGGACCTGAAGGTGTGTTCTCCAGTGAGGCTGATGAAGTTAGCCCAATCCATCACGCAAACCAGCCTCCCATCCATTGACTGTCTACACTTCCCGCTGCCTCGGAAAAAGCAGCCAGCATAATTAAGGACCCCACGCACCCCGGACATTCTCTCCTCCACCTTCTTCCGTTGGGAAAAAGATACAAAAGTCTGAGGTTACGTACTGACTGACTCAAGAACAGCTTCTTCCCTGCTGCCGTCAGACTTTTGAATGGACCTACCTTGCACTAAGTTGATCTTTCTCGACACCCTAGCTATGACTGTAACACTACATTCTGCACCCTCTCCTTTCCTTCTCTATGAATGGTATGTTCTGTCTGTACAGCATGCAAGAAACAATACTTATCACTGTTTCTAATAATAAGTAGATAATAAACAATAATAAATCAAATCAAAAGGACTTAGCAATGTAAACACCAGGAGCAGGCTTGTCTGGCTTCCCACAGTTTAAAAGCAGCTGGTGCTGCCCAGTATTAAAACATGCTGATCAGTGGAGCCACCAGCGTCGAGAAATTGCCCATTAAGCAAAAGAAATGCCAGCATTTACATAAAGTCTTACAAAACATCAAAATGTTTCAAAGTGTTCCCCATTAAATCAATAGCTCTCAGAATTCAATGGCCAACGAGACCCCAGAGCAAAAAGAAATGCTTGATCTGCATTGTGCATGTTAACTGGTGGAGGAACAATGGGTAGATAGCTCCTTACTCCTTTGCTAACAGACACCTTGACTCTTTAAGTGTCCTTTTGAACAAATGGAGGAGCTGCCGTGGTTTAAGCTTTGTCTTGTCTGAGGGGCAGCCTGCCCAGCAAAGCAGCACGCCCTCCATACTGCAGCTTCTGTCTAAGTATCACGCTCAAGCCCTGACATCAAAAACAGAATCACAACATTCCCAAACTGGTGCCCATGGGTGGAGGGGTGTGTGCGTGTGCTTACATTACGCCCAACAGTAGAATATAACAAATTTGCGGAGGTTACAGAGCGGATCCACAGTTCCCAAGCTGCATGGGCAACTCAACATCCCTTTGATTTGATTTATTGTCACATGTATTGGGTAAGTATTGTTTCTTGTGTGCTTTCCAGACAGAACATGCCAGAACACAAAGGAGAGAAGGAAAGTGTAAGAAATGTCACAAGGAAGGCTTACATTCATACTGCAATGAAATTACTGTGAAAATTCTCCAGTTGCCACACTCCGGCACCTGCTCAGGTACACTGAGGGAGAATTTGGCACAGCCAACGCACCCTAATCAGCCTGTCTTTCGGACTGTGGGAGGAAACCCATGCAGACATGGGGAGAATGTGCAAACTCCACATGGACAGTGACCCAAATTGACACATATTGCTGTGGCTCTGGAGTCACAGTAGGCCAGACCAGGGTAATGACGGCAGATTTCCTTCCCTAAAGGGAACCAGGTAGGTTTTTCCAACAACGGGTTGTCAGTAAATTCTTAATTCCAGAATATTTTTACTTGAATTCAAATTCCACCATCTGCTGTGGCGGGATTCAAACCTGGGTCCCCCAGAACAAAGTATTGCTTCTTGCATGCTACAGAGACAGAACATACCATTCATAAAGTACACAGGGGAAAAGAAAGGTTAAATAGTGTCATAAGTCGGCTTACATCAATACTGCAATGAAGTTACTGTGAAAATCCCCTAGTTAACATAGAACATAGCGCAGAACAGGCCCTTCGGCCCACGATGTTGCGCCGACCAATTAAAAAAGCAATGACCCTCTAACCTAAACCAATCCCCTTCCATCCATAAACCTATCCACGGATCTCTTAAACGCCCCCAAACTAGGCGCATCTACAACTGCAGCAGGCAGGGCATTCCAATCCCTCGCTACCCTCTGGGTAAAGAACCTACCTCTGACATCCGTCCTATAACTACCCTTAATTTAAAGCTATGCCCCCTCATGCTAGCTTTCTCCATCCGAGGAAAAAGGCTATCACCGTCCACCCTATCTAAACCTCTAATCATCTTGTATGTTTCAATAAGGTCCCCTCTTAGCCGCCTTCTTTCTAATGAAAACAACCCCAAATCCCTCAGTCTCTCCTCATAGGACCTTCCCTCCATACCAGGCAACATCCTGGTAAACCTCCTCTGCACCCTCTCCAATGCTTCCACATCCTTCCTATAATGTGGGGACCAGAACTGCACACAATACTCCAAGTGCGGACACACCAGAGTTTTGTACAGTTGCAACATGACGTTGCGGCTCCTAAATTCAATCCCCCTACCAATAAACGCCAAGACACCGTATGCCTTCCTAACAACCTTATCTACTTGATTCCCAACTTTCAGGGATCTATGTACACATACACCTAGTTGCCACACTCTGGAGCCTGTTCAGTACATTGAGAGAGAATTTAGCATGACCAATGCACCTAGCCAGCATGTCTTTTGGACTATGGGAAGAAACGGGGACAAAAAGAACAGGGTGCAGGATAGAGCATTGCAGTCGTAGGTAGGGTGTAGAGAAAGATTAGCTGAATTTAAGGTAGGTCCATTCAAAAGTCTGATGGCAGCAGGGAAGAAGCTGCTCGAGTCAGCTGGCACGTGACCTCAGACTTTTGTATCTTTTTCCCGATGGAAAGTGGTGGAAGAGGGAATGTCCGGGGTGCGTGGGGGTCCGGAATTATGCTGGCTGCTTTTCCCAAGGCAGCGGGAAGTATAGACAAAGTCAATGAATGGGAGGGTGGTTGGCGTGATGGACTGGGCTTCGTTCGCAAGCCTTTGTCGTTCCTTGTGGTCTTGAGCAGAGCAGGAGCCCATACCAAGTTGTCATACATCAGGAAAGAATGCTTTCTATGGGGCATCTGTTAAAAAAAACGCTATTTTCACTGCCGCCTTGCGGGGACTGCATCATTGCCTGACAGAGAGAGACTGACAGCTCCACTCGATGCTCCCAGGTACCCTGTGACACCAATACACAGTACTGAGCTTTAACCGCCCCTATTTCCAGCCATGAATCGATAGAAATCTCACCCGCTCGCACCCCAGGGACTAGAGGACAAAATCTACGCTAACATGCTAGTGCAGCACCAAGGGATGCTGCAGTGGCAGAGGTGCTGTATTTTTGGATGACGGTTTAAAATGAGGCAAAAGATCCCATGGCACGACTCGAAGAGAGGTATCTTGATCATTGACTGAGGCAGATTGTCTGGTTATCACATTGCTGATTGTGGGAGCTTGTGGTGTACAAACTGGTTAACACATTTCCTACAACAGTAACTACACCTCCAAAGAGCTGCACCAGCTTTGCAGACGTCCGGAGGTCACAGCCATAGAAACGTTACAGTGCAGAAAGAGGCCATTCTGCTCATTGTGTCCCATGCCGGCCAAAAACATCACATTCCTTTCTTTATCCATCGATATGCAACAAAAAGCAAAATCACATCACTATAATCTTCCCCTTGGTGAAGAATTTCACATTTCTCCTCCTGAGTCAGGAAGGTGCAGCAACTGACTCTCCCACAGGCTACAGGACGTTTAACAAAAAGAATAAACAAGACATGGCACGGTGGTTAGCACTGCTGCTTCTCGGTGTCAGGGGCCCAGGTTGAATCCCAGCCTTGTCTTCTTCTTCTTCTCCCCACTCCCCCCTCCGACCCCGTGTCTGCGTGGGTTTCCTCTGGGTGCGATGGTTTCCGCCCACAGTCCAAAGATGTGCAGGTTCGGGGGATTGGACATGCTAAATTGCCCTTTGGTGTCCAAAGGTGTGCAGGTTAGGTGGATTAGTCATGCTAAATATGTGGGGTTGTGGGAATGGGCCTGGGTATAGTGCTCTGGAGAGTTGGTGCAGGCTTAATGGGCCAAATGGTCTCCTCCTTTGGGAGCTGCCCGATTGTCCACAGGAGTCATCGGAATAATCAGACGACAGGAGGGGGCAGGGAGAGGTTTACTTGTAACTCTCAACCCCGTATTCCCCACGACCCACTGACTGCACATCTGCCAAAATGCATCACTGAGCCTCAAAACACACAGAATGGATGATGTACTCAAAGGGCTGCTGTAAAATTACACCCAGAACAGAAGTGTCACTACTTACCACATAAAAGTCGAACGGAATGTGAGGGACGAATGGTCTGAACCTGTTTATGTGAACAGATAAAGTTTCAAATTAATAAAATCTGGACTGTGACAGGCAGAATCTAAAACAAACGAGTCTCTCGTGACACGTACCCCCCAACTGGGCCACCCCTTGCGCCAAAACGTCCACGGCCACGTCCTCTGTCGCCTCTGCAATAGAAAGCATACGAATGCGCAGTTAAAATAAATACAAGCTCCATAAGCGAGCAAACATGCAACCCCCGAGCGAAGAGCGTTAAAAGGTGGCCTGTGGCGGGGTGGGTCCAAATTCCTGAATCCTGGATGTGGCCAAAAGTTAGGAAACAAGCCAAGTTCCTGGGATTCAAAAGCAACTTTTTAAGAAGATCAGTCATAAGTGGGGAAAGAAAGACAAATCAAATTCTGGTGGCAGCACAAGCGAGAAGGCAGCAACAGCAGGGACAGGTTACAGAGCATTCCTATCCCAAAAACTCAGAATCAAGAGGGAAGTACAATCTCACCATGTTTACAAACACAACTGAAATCGCTGCACAAATCCCTGATAAAGACACGTGGTTTCGCAGCTCAGTAATATCAGTCTATATTCAACAACATTCTCCAAAGATAATCTACAAGCCTTTTGCGGGTACATTTCCAAAGACACCCTCCAACCTGCACTCAATTTATCATTATCCATCATGGGGAGGCAATGGCCTAGCAGTATTATCGCTAGATCATCAATCCAGAAACTCAGCGAATGTTCACATGGCGATCAGAGGGACAGGAACCATGTACCGGTGCAGGCTTGCTGAGCTAATGGGCCTGTTCCTATCATGTATCGCTCTTTGTTCTGGGGGACCCGGGTTCGAATCCCGCCACGGCAGAGGGTGGAATTAAAATTTAATTTAAAAAATCTGGATCAAGAATCTACTAATGACCTATTGTCGGAAAAACCCATCTGGTTCCCTTGAGGGAAGGAAATCTGCCGGCCATACGCCAGTATGGCCTACACGTGACTCCAGAGCCACACAGCAATGTGGTTGACTCTTAAGTGCTCTCTGAAAGACCTAGCAAGCCACTCAGTTGTGTCAGCATTTAAAGAGGCAGCTCACCACCACTTTCTCCAAGGGCAACTAGGTACAGACAATAAATGCTGGCCAGCCAGTAATGCCCATCCCATGAAGAAATCAAAATAAGCTCCACCCCCTACCACCCTATTCTGTGCTGCAAATGACATGGCCAGTCATCACAGGGCTGGTACTGAACCTGGGACGTTCTGGTTAGATTGTTTAAGTTACACACTGCTCTGACTGTAGACTTGAGATAGGGACAGGAATACTTGAACCCTCCTGAATGCATATGGCAGATCTTCTGCAGTGACACCCTGCCCTGAGGCATTTCATAGAACAGCTCCACTGCCCCACGGTGCTCCAGTCAACCTCCTCCACTGCCCCACGGTGCTCCAGTCAACCTCCTCCACTGCCCCACGGTGCTCCAGTCAACCTCCTCCACTGCCCCACGGTGCTCCAGTCAACCTCCTCCACTGCCCCACGGTGCTCCAGTCAACCTCCTCCACTGCCCCACGGTGCTCCAGTCAACCTCCTCCACTGCCCCACGGTGCTCCAGTCAACCTCCTCCACTGCCCCACGGTGCTCCAGTCAACCTCCTCCACTGCCCCACGGTGCTCCAGTCAACCTCCTCCACTGCCCCACGGTGCTCCAGTCAACCTCCTCCACTGCCCCACGGTGCTCCAGTCAACCTCCTCCACTGCCCCACGGTGCTCCAGTCAACCTCCTCCACTGCCCCACGGTGCTCCAGTCAACCTCCTCCACTGCCCCACGGTGCTCCAGTCAACCTCCTCCACTGCCCCACGGTGCTCCAGTCAACCTCCTCCACTGCCCCACGGTGCTCCAGTCAACCTCCTCCACTGCCCCACGGTGCTCCAGTCAACCTCCTCCACTGCCCCACGGTGCTCCAGTCAACCTCCTCCACTGCCCCACGGTGCTCCAGTCAACCTCCTCCACTGCCCCACGGTGCTCCAGTCAACCTCCTCCACTGCCCCACGGTGCTCCAGTCAACCTCCTCCACTGCCCCACGGTGCTCCAGTCAACCTCCTCCACTGCCCCACGGTGCTCCAGTCAACCTCCTCCACTGCCCCACGGTGCTCCAGTCAACCTCCTCCACTGCCCCACGGTGCTCCAGTCAACCTCCTCCACTGCCCCACGGTGCTCCAGTCAACCTCCTCCACTGTCCCACGGTGCTCCAGACAACCTCCTCCAATGTCCCACGGTGCTCCAGTCAACCTCCTCCAATGCCCCACGGTGCTCCAGACAACCTCCTCCAATGTCCCACGGTGCTTCTTAGACTATCTTAGTACGTCCCATGATGCATCAAAAACATGTTCAGGCAAAATCAGACACCAAAGAAACATCAGCACAAGTGATCAAGATGCAGAGATGGGTTTAAGGATTAGGGTTAGGGTCTCAAAGCCTAACAGCATCCAGACTTGGAACTAGATCACCGCTTCATCATTGTTACCGTGTCAAAAAGATACGATGCCAGCACAGTGGGTGTACTTATACCACATACACTGCAGTGATTTAAAGTGGCAGTGGCTCACCTTAGTATGGGTAATGAGGAATTGAACTAAACCCTGGCTTAGCCAGCGATGCCCACATCCTATATCTGATCTCTTTGCTTAATGATGTTGATTGATATATAAGTATTGGACAGGGCAGCAGGAAAGTTCTCGGTTGCTTTTATCCGTAGCAGTGCAGGGGAACTTGTCATTTAGCGGCTGCAGAATCCTGTGCACAAACGTCTACGTTTTCGATAGTAAATTCTACTTCCAAATTATTGAACTGCATGGAACAGGAATGTTTCCAAGCCTAAACTGAATTCTGATCAAAATCATATTCTGTTCCCAGCTCTGGTCACCTTGCAGCCACGTCTGTGTAGGTTAGAATCATACAATCCCCACAGCGCAGAAAGAGGCCATTCGGCCCACTGAGTACAATCCCACTGAGGCCCTATTCCCATAACCCCGAATATTTACCCTGCTCGTCCCCTTGACAGTAGGGTCAATTTAGCACAGCCAATGCACCCTAACCAGCACGTCTTTCGGACTGTGGGAGGAAACCACTCCGATATGGAGGAGAATGTGCAAACTCCACACAGACAGTGACCCAAGCCCAGAATTGAACCTGGGTCCCTGTGCTGTGAGGCAGCACTGCCACCCAGTATGGAAGTTCACGACACGATCAACTTGCCTAAAAAAGCCATAATTGCTCCGAGGGACATCTTTTTGTGTTCAACCAACAGCAGCTTGATTTCGGGACAACGCAAAAAGGGGCAACTCCCAAAAAGGAGGGGAACGGCCCGAGACATAAGACAAAGCGGAAAGGAAACTTAAAACAGCAAATTAAAATGTGATTAAAGGGGTCAATAATACACCTCGCTCCCTGCAGTACCCAGCAGGCACAACTGTGCCCTCAGACACCACATGCTCCCTTTCCAGGGACACCCGGCCGCGAATATAGCCGCAGGAAAGAGACAGACAGTTGGATTGGATGATCCCCTTGATCACCTGCTGCCTGGAGCTGTCGATGGAAAGCCTGACCAGGCATGAAAGCAATAGGTTGAAATAAATATGCCCCAGTACGATAACTCAAATTGCAACAGATACTTCACGAATAAAGGTCCAGTGGTCTTGCCTCTAATACTCTGGCATTTTATTCAAAAAAATGTTGATGATGCAAGTTGTATTTCTATTCAAAATTTGGTTTTATTCATTCATTCTACTTGAAAATGTTATGGGGAAAACAAAATACTCTGAGGTACCAGGGTTGAGGGACTTTGGTTACATGAAGAGTCTGAAGAAGCCCAGACAGTCCGCCTGACAGCTCAGATGGTTCAGGGAGATTTGATAAGAGACATTCAAGAGGTTTCATTAATAATAATAAACTATTTCCAATGACAAGCCCAGAAAAAATATTACATTGGCAAATGAGCAGGGTTGGGGGGATTGCTTTCTTTTTAAAGAATGCTGCAAGTTGTTGAGATCTCGAAGATGCAGCCTGAAAGGGCGGTGGAATTGAGACTGCGACCAGATAGGCCATGTGGTCTTACTGAAAGGGCCAAACGGCCAGAGGCCGTCCCTACAAACAACAAGGGAGGATTTTTTTTGGTGGGGAGTCCATAGAGAAAACGGGGAAAGCAGAACTGGGATTACAACCAGATGGACAATAAGGGTTCAAAAGGCAAACGGACAGGAGGTTACTCCTACAATCCACTAGAGAACGAGGGAGAGACCAGGGATTTCTTTGGGGGTTGTAAGGAAAGAGGAGGAACCCATGGCATTGATCTGGGATCACAAACGGATGGCCAATATGGGCATGCCAAACGGGCTGGAAGGTCCAAATGGCATGAGGCTGATCCTACAGTTCACCAGAGAGAGAAAAAAAAATTGGGGGTGACAGTTGCAGGAAAGAGGAGCCCAGGGCTCGACAGCCGTTACCAGCTAACATGGGCATACTGGATGGACAAAATAGCTTGTGCCTACTCCTACGATCCAGGAAAATGGTGGGGGAAGGGGAGGGGTACTGGCATTCACTGAAGGGCTAGTCAGGGATGGAAGAGACGAATAGCCAAAAGAAGGGCTAGTAGGTTCTGGAATGGCCAAATGGTCTTAACTGAAGGGCTAGTAAAAACTAGAAGGACTGGATAGCCTTAACTGAAGGACTAGTAGATGCTGGATGGGCTAAAAGGCCTTAACTGATGGGTTAGTAGCAGCTGGATGAGCCAATTGGCGTTCACTGAAGGACTAGTAAGAGCTGGAAGGGCCAAGTGGCATTCACTAAAGGCCCAGTAAGGGCTGAACGATCTTAACTAAAGGGCTGGTAGAGACTGGAAGGACTGAATAACCTTAACTGCAGAACAAATAGGGGCTGGAGGAGCCAAATGGTCTTATCTGAAGGATTAGTTGGGGCTGGATGGGCCGGGTGGCATTCACAGAAGAGCAAGGAAGAGCTGGGAGGGTGAGTAGGGGCTGGAAGGACTAAATGGTCTTGCATAAACAGCTAGTAGGTGCTGGATGGGCCAAATAGCCTTAACTGGAGGACTAGCAGGGGCTGGATGGGCCAAGTGGCATTCACTAAAAGACAAGACAGAGCCAAATGACCTTAACTGAAGGGCTGGTAGAGACTGAAAGAACTGAATACCTTTAACTGAACTAATAGGGGCTGGAAGGGCCAAATGGTCTTATCTAAAGAGCTAGTATGGGCCAGATGGGCCAAGAGGCGTTCACTGAAGGGCTAGTAGGGACTGGAAAGGCCAAATGATCTTGCCTGTAGGGCCAGTAGGTGCTGGGTGGGCCAAAAAGCCTTAACTAAAGGGCTGGCAGGGGCTGGATCGGCCAAGTGGCATTCAGTGAAGGGCAAGTAAGAGCTGTAAGGGCCGAACGGTCTTATCTAAAGGGCAAGTAGAGGCTGGAAGGGCCGAGTGAGCTGCAGGTGTTGCCCCTCAGTGGAACAGGAGGCCCAGAAACAAATGACCGGCACAGACTCCGCACAAAGACTGCTGGAGCCGGGGGGAGGGGACGGTGGCGGCGCCATGAGGAAATCCCCACCCCCGGGGGGTGGGAGAACTCGATCCCCGGGCCTCAGGCCTACTCCCTTCTCCCGGCCTCTCCCTCTCCCAGCCATCTCCCGGCTGATTTTTACCTCATGGTGCCGCCGCTCTGATTCTCTCACCGCCGCTCGGAAACTTCCAGAACAAAAGGCCCAACCGCCAAACCCCCACCTGCCGCCAACGCGCCCCCCTATTGGTCGCCAGCAACCCCACCGCCGGACCACCAATCACCACCCGCCTTACTCAGGCCACTGCCCTGCCGCCACCAATCCCAAACATGGGGCGGGACATGCCCTGACGTCACATTTCACCCCCGGGACGAGAGAGAAAGGCGGGTCGTCTCCACACTCTTAAAGGGCTAGTGCCCCCACAGAGCCCTTAAAGGGCCAGAGACCCACAGTGCCCTTAAAGAGCAAGTGCCCCCACAGAGCCCTTAAAGAGCTAGTGTCCCCACAGAGCCCTTAAAGGGCCAGAGACCCACAGAGCCCTTAAAGGGCTAGTGCCCCCACAGAGCTCTTAAAGGGCCAGAAACCCACAGAGTCCTTAAAGAGCAAGTGCCCCCACAGAGCCCTTAAAGAGCTAGTGTCCCCACAGAGCCCTTAAAGGGCCAGAGACCCACAGAGCCCTTAAAGGGCTAGTGCC